>NC_054701.1:23025030-23121584 GCF_016097555.1 Gigantopelta aegis | reverse complement strand
AGAGAGAGGGTTAGCGAGAGAGAGAACAAAATGAGGGATTAGAGAGATAAAGAGAGAGAAAGAGATGGAGGGAGGGAGGGAGGAAGGAAGGGAGGCAACGCTGCGACTATAACATAAATAACACATTATTACGGAAGATAATATTCTCAGAGCCGAATGTCTATTGGACAAGATATGTTTGTAAACACTACCATACAGCAAGGTGATTTTAAAACACCCCTTTGGGAGCTCCGCTCATTTACCTTCGATAAAATCAAACTGCCCTTTTTTGAATTTTGTGGATCTCCTCTTACAAAATCCTGGAACTGCCCCTGGTTATGTTTCATTACACATGTGCATACTGCAGCATATTATGACCATCTGAAATATGGAAATAAATTGTAAAACATTAGGGGTGGGGCGGATTTTGTGAGAATTGTAATATATTTATTGTAGTCAATGGTAAATATATTAAAATATTAATGACAAATTCGAAATGCATTTTCATGGCAGTAACTCGTGTGTTCGCTGTTTTTATATTATGTTGTGTGAAATTTTATCTTCTTTTGTTTTTTATAGTAAAAACAAGAGGTTTTTTTAAAACAAGTTACTGATATACGACACTGATAAGTGAGGGATGCAATGTCGGTTATGTCCCTTGCACTATTACATATTTGTACAAATCAATTTTCATTTCTGATATAATTATGTTTAATTAAAAAGGTATGACAAAAATTGGTATAATCGTGTTAACTTGGTGCAATTGTTTTTCAGAGCACTTTTTTCAGCTTTTCTCCCTAGGCAAAGTGCCCACCAGTACGCCTATAGCCACGCTTAGAGACATGAAATACTGACAATTATTTTCTGAACATTTCATTTCATTTCATTTTAATTTATTTTTGTGCTCATATCCAATTAAGCACGCTGTCCTAGGCACACACCTCAGCTATCTGAGCTGTCTGTCCAGGGCAGTGGGTTACTTGTTAGTTGTTAGTGATTAGTAAAAGAGAAGAGGGTGTAGTGGTCTTACACCTACCCACTGAGTCGTTAAAACTCGCTCTGGGTGGAAGCCGATACCGGGCTGCGAACCCTGTACCTACCAGCTTTATGTCCCATGGTTTAACCAAACCACCACCGAGGCCGGTTTTTCTGAACAGCGTCAGTCCGTTTTCGGTGACTCAGCCTGTGTATCAAATTTTGTCTAACTTGAGCCCAATTATTTATATCGCATATGCAAAAGACATAGAAACAGTATTTGTCACATAGAAAACCGTATTTGTTGCATAGAAAGTAGTATTTGTTAAGTACAAAGCAGTATACAGCTTTGTGTCATGAAAGCAGTATTCGTGGCGGGTGCTGGGTCCCTGGCGTACACTCTCCGCCCGAGAACGTCCCACAGGTGCTCTATAGGGGACATATCGGGGGACTTAGCGGGCCAGTCGATTGTCGGTATGCCTTGTTGTCGTAGGTAATCAGTGACTATCCGAGCGCGATGTGGTCTGGCATTGTCGTCTTGAAATTCAAAATTTCTGCCAATATATCTAGCCACTGGAACATCGGCAGGACGCAAAATTTGGTCCAGATATCTATGGCCAGTCAAATTTCCATTAACAATAATCAAATCTGTTCGCCTGTCATGTGTGATCCCTCCCCACACCATGACACTACCACCCCCATACCGATCATGGTTTAGAATTGTAGCCCGGGCATATCTCTCGCCGCTACGTCGCCACAACGTTTTCTGCCATCTGTGAATCTGAGGCAGAACCTCGATTCGTCTGTAAACATGGTGTAACGCCATTCCGTCCCTGGTGTTGCCTAGCCCACCGTAATCGTTGCCGCCTATGGTGAGCTGTTAGGGTCACACCCTTCAGAGGACGCCTCCCTTTCAGGCGGACTTTGTAGAGTCTGTTCTTGACGGTCGATGTTGAAATTCGCCTTCCTGTTATTGTACGGAATTCACTGTTGATAGCAGCAGCTGATTTGAATCTATTGCGTAGAGCAATTAATGTTATGGTACGATTTTGTCGAGGTGTCGTCTTTTTAGGCCTGCCACGCCCAGGTCTCGTTGCAACCCCGCCAGTTTGACGGTACTTATCCCACAATCTAGAAATTACACTTTTTGATTTACCAAACATTCGGGCAACTTGGCATATTGACGTACCTCCCTCTATCGTACCGACAATTCGCCATTTCATCTCTTGAATCGGTGATTGTGAGTTCCACATACACGTGATCTTCTGTGTGCACGTGCCTCATATGCTGTTCATGCATGATGTGAAATTTCATTTTGATCAGATGAAGCGTTCAGATGCAACGGCACTGTATTGTAACATTGCATGTCAACGATAGTTACATTCACATCAGTCGTTCCCTTATTTTTTGTCGGTAGTAGAAAGCAGTGTTTGTTACACAGAAAACAGTATGTAGTATATATGTTGTAAACAAAGCAGTGACTGATACACAGAAACAGTATTTGTTAGTCTCAGACTGTCAACTGTCACGACGAAGTTGGCCAATTCGACTGTTGCGTTGTAATTTCCCCAGCTCTCAACTTACGACTGGTGCAGTTAGATTAACAACTAATAGGTCGTATTCTGGCAGCAAACATCTCCCTGTGACATCATCATAAGAAGGAACGAAACGAAGGTGAAGGAGTTGTAAACGACGAAAGTCGAGTTGTAAGGACGCTCAGACTACGAACTGGGTAGTCGTAGATGTCGTGAGAGCACAAAGTTGGACAACGTTGTCGTGGCAGTTAAGAAATCTATAATATAATTGGCAAGACTTTTTTTTTTTCTTTTTTTTGGTACAGTTTTCGAACCTTCTGATCTGTTCTCCTCTTTTGATCTCCACAGGCCGAAAGCCATCTTACCCAATGCCACACCTCGCAAGAATGTTTTGATCTCCACAGGCCGAAAGCCATCTTACCCAATGCCACACCTCGCAAGAATGTTTTGATCTCCACAGGCCGAAAGCCATCTTACCCAATGCCACACCTCGCAAGGATGTGTTCGCGCTATGTCCAGCCAAGTACCATAAACTCATCCAGCTAAATATATATTGCGTACATTTATTCATTTCAACTCATTTTCGTGCTTATATCCAATTAAGGGTCAAGCACGCTGTCCTGAGCACACACACACACACACACACACACACACACACACACACACACACACACACACACACACACACCTCAGCTATCTGGGATGTCTGTCCGGGACAGTGGGTTAGTTGTTTGCGGTTAGTGGTTAGTGAGAGAGAAGAGGGTGTAGTGGTCTTACACCTACCCACCGAGTCGTTAAAATTCGCTCTAGGTGGGAGCCGGTATCGGACTGCGAACCCTGTACCTACCAGCTTGTAGTCCGATGGCTTGACCACGACACCACTGAGACCGGTTTATTGCGTACAAAGATGAATTCCATAAATAAGAACTCAATGGATGCCAACATCTTTGTTCTCTGAACACAGAAGTGTCTCTTACACAGTGGTCGTATATATAGCCTCGGCTAATGAGGGTTTGCTATCTACACGGCTGTCGTTTATATAGCCTCGGCTAATGAGGGCTGGTCATCTACACGGCGGTCGTATATATAACCTCAGCTAAGGAGGGCTGTCTATCTACACGGCTGTCGTATATATAGCCTCGGCTAATGAGAGCTGGCTATCTACACGGCTGTCGTATATATAGCCCCGGCTAATGAGGGCTGGCTATTTACACGGCGGTCGTATATATAGCCTCGGCTAAGGAGGGCTTTCTATCTACACAGCTGTCGTATATATAGCCTCGGCTAATGAGGGCTGGCTATCTATACGGCGGTCGTATATATAGCCTCGGCTAATGAGGGCTGGCTATCTACACGGCGGTCGTATATATAGCCTCGGCTAATGAGGGCTGGCTATCTACACGGCGGTCGTATATATAGCCTCGGTTAAGGAGGGCTGGCTATCTACACGGCGGTCGTATTATTTTTAGGAAAGCGCTGTGTACGGCAATCACACCTCATCTAAACTTTCCCTTGTGAATCACGCATGTTGAATATTAAAAACAGGAATGTAGCTCTAGATATAGCCCTTGCCTTAGGTGCGATGGGTCGTACGATCGATTCACCACACTACTCGTATAACAAAGACAGTAGTATGCGCTGTCCTGTATGTGCGGAAAAAGCATTTAGTTGCTGCTGTTCTGTAGGAGTGGCTTTTTTGGCGACAGCGGGTTTCCATTCAGTTTTGTAATAATTATGTAACATACAACATACAGGGATTGGATATAGCCCAGTCGGTAGAGCGTCGTGTGAGGTGCTTGGGTCCATGGGACGAATTCTCTCAGTGGACCCATTCTCCGATTGTGCTTTTCCCGTCCCAACCAGTGTCCCACGACTGACATATCAAAGAGGTGCCGTTCTGTCTGTGGAAAAGTGCATATAAAAGATCCCTTGCTACTGATGGAAAACTGTAGCGGGTTTCTCTCTAAGACTATATGTCAAAATTACCAAATGTTTGACATCCAATAGGTGATAATTAATGAATTTTAGTGGTGTCGATAAACAAAATAAAGTGTAACTTTAAACTAAAATTATTTTCCTTTCCTTGTTCCATATCGGTGCCATGTACCACCTCCAGCATCTAGTGCGTACAAAATATATTAAACAGATGCCAATAATTCAATAATCGATATCGAATTCCTATATCAGTCGGTAAACAAATATACCTTCCCCTTTCCGTTATTAGCCGATTCAGACAATATTAAGTATTATCACGTTCCGTATCGATGCTCTTCTTTCATCAATTATTCATTTAGCAAACTACTTCACGTTTCCAGACAGTGTAGTGAAATAGATTTACTTATTGATGTCTTCAACATAATTCGTTTTGTATAGTCCTTTGCGCTGAAAATGTTTTGCTATCTGCATTTAAATCTATTTCATTTCAATGTTAATTGGGTTAGATCTCGATACCGTTCAATTCTGAATGAAGGAAGGAATATTTTATTTAAAGGGACAGACCCTAGTGTTTAAACACTAAGACATATTTTTCATTATTAAAGCCGTTTATGATTACTGAAATCAAACATTACTTATATTTTATTCTTTAGAATATCCGTTTCCGTACAGCCGAAGTGTTTCCGGTCATCCTGGTGTTTCTAGTACCACAAAATGTCTTTTTCGTATTTTTGAAAACGCACGTGCGTCTGAGAGTTAACGGTGATGGATATTTCAACGTCACAGACTCTTGTTTCACTCTGTTGTATCCAAATTAGTCACAGGTTTGTAACGTAACCAAACTTAGTGTCCCTTTTTACGGGTTGAAACTAGGGTCTAGGTGAAAAGTATGCCTTAGTGTTTAAAAACTAGGGTCCGTCCCTTTAAGGACAGACTTAACACATTAGTTATTTAGTGCCAGACACTTCTGAATGATACCAGTAATATATTCAAACTCGTAGCTCTACATAAAATGTGTTCAAAGGATGTTTTCACAAGGACGCGAATAGTAACAAGACCGGCCTCGGTGGCGTCGTTGTAGGCCATCGGTCTACAGGCTGGTAGATATAGGGTTCGGATCCCAGTCGAGGCATGGGATTTTTAATCTAGATACCGACTCCAAACCCTGAGTGAGTGCTCCGCAAGGCTCAATGGGTAGGTGTAAACCACTTGCACCGACCAGTGATCCATAACTGGTTCAACAAAGGCCATGGTTTGTGCTATCCTGTCTGTGGGAAGCGCAAATAAAATATCCCTTGCTGCTAATCGGAAGAGTAGCCCATGTAGTGGCGACAGCGGGTTTCCTCTCAAAATCTGTGTGGTCCTTAACCATATGTCTGACACCATATAACCGTAAATAAAATGTGTTGAGTGCGTCGTTAAATAAAACATTTCTTTCTTTCTTTTTCTTTCGAATAGTAACAAGGTCTCTATAGATCACTATATCATCCTAGTTACTACTGACGCGACACTTTGCTCAATGAATTACTGTCTATATTGAACGTTATCCACCCATCCCAGCTAATGGAATGCAATTCAGGAATTTTATAAACTCGAATATGACGTTATTTTGTAAACAAAATAAATATTTCTGATGTCAAAACTGCAACATCTCTGATAAAGAAAACGAAAATAAATCCGCTACAAAATGTCACCTAAAATACCATTACATCATAATCAGTAACATAACCCAAAATCTAAACTTTCTTGCTTTGGTATCTACGTTACATTGGTATCTACGTTACATTGGTATCTACGTTACATTGGTATCTACGTTACATTTGTTTCTGGACGAATCTGAAGAGAGTCTTTCATTTGTCCAATGCACTGTAATAGTAATACGATTTGTAATCCTTGATAGCAAATTTTAGAAAATATAGCTACCTTAAAGAGATGTTCTAATAAACACTTACACTTACTTGGCATTACCGGATAAAAATGACAAACATAAATACATACATTTTTAAAGGTTATATTTCGTTTCACTTGCCGGCGAAACTGAAAAATAATTTTATGATGGACACAGCTGACGTTTTAGCTTAAGAAGTACTTAGAAGAAAAATAACCGGCCTCGGTGGCGACGTGGTTAAGCCATCGGACTACAGGCTGGTAGGTACAGTCTTCGCAGCTCGGTACCGGCTCCAACCCAGAGCGAGTTCTTAAGTGCTCAATAGGTAGATGTAAGGCCACTACACCCTCTTCTCTCTCACTAGCCAACTAACAACTAACCCACTGTCCTGGACAGACAGCCTAGATGGCTGAGGTGTGTGCCCAGGACAGCGTGCTTGAACCTTAATTGGATATAAGCACGAAAATAACTTGAAATGAAAAACAATAAAATTACTGGAAGGATCAGATGACAACCTTTTCCACACCTCAGCCTGGCCCGAACGTGGTCAAACAGTATCGTAAGTATCGACTTTCACACACGACTAAAACAAAAACAAAACCTGACTGAAAATCAAAATCATATCAGAGAATGTTTTTAATGGGATGTTATTGCACATTGGTCATGGGATGGCCACGAGACAGTCTGACATTGGTTCAAGGGTTTGTCGCATGTCACGCCGATCGACGTTTTGTCTTCCAAGAAATAGTCGTCCAAACCGTGCTCGGATTGTTCCTGTCTACCTACAACAGAGCACATTTTCATGACCATGATTAGCAATAAGCCCTGATTTCCCCCTATTGTTCTGGGCCCCCTTACACGAAGAGATCTTGGCGCTAAAATCACCTTAAGTGCATAACCACCATAAGGTGATTTGGACGCTGAAATCGCTCCATAGAATGAGGCCCTGATCTGGCACATCATCAGAATACCAGTATGAGATCATTAATTCGTTAGAACTTATTTTCGTGCTTAAATATAAGCACGAAAATAAGTTCTAATGAATTAATGATCTTATACTGTTCATTAAGGTTCAAGCACGCTGTCCTGGGCACACACCTCAACTATCTGTGTTGTCTGTCCAGGACGGTGGGTTAGTTGTTTGTGAGAGAGAACAGGGTGTAGTGGCCTTACACCTACCCACTGAGTCGTTAAAACTCATTCTGGGTGAGAGCCGGTACCGGGCTGCGAACCCTGTACCTACCAGCCTTATGCCCGTTTGCTTAACGACGACACCACCGAGACCGGTATGAGATCATGATGAGTCACCAATAACGATGGGCGGACAACACCAGGCGCTGCAAAAAACATGGAATAGGATACTTCAAGTAGCCATTGGACCCTCGGTTAGGCCTATCAAGGAATGTCTGCAGAATCTTGTCAATTTTAGTTATTATTAAAGGCGCAGAGCCTAGTCTGAGCCCGTGCAAATGAACACTAAGTTTATTAGTCAATCTACAAACCTGCAAACACATTTTGAAAAGATTATAACAGAGAGAAGCTAGTCCGTGATGTTTAAATGGGGAAATACCGTAAAAAATATATAACTAGAGCTTGTTTCAATAACCATTACTTCTCAGACGAACGTGCGTTTTTAGAATTATGGAAAATGCATTTTGGGGTATTACAAAAACCTGGATGGCCAGAACCACTCCAGGTGTACGAAAAAGAATATTGTGTACGAATATTCTAAATAATAAAATGTAAGTATTTCTAACTTAAATTATTTAAAACGGTTCATAAGGTGAAAAAATACGTCGTAGTGTTTAAAATCTAGGGTCTGTCCCTTTAACACGTCCGTGACGTGCATTTCTCAAAGCACATCCGTGTTTCACTTCTCTGGTAGTTTTCAGCCTCAGTTTGTATGTGCCAATAACCTTTATTTGTCTCTTCGTTCTGTTTACCATCACCCACCATCGACATTAATCACATCTGGGTACATCTGGGATATTTTGTCAATCTTAAATACCCTAAACTTGTTTAATAACATATAAAAAAAAATTGTCAGTTACCATTACTTGTCACTTCGTTTTGTGTTTATCATCGACACATCATCAACAAAAATTACACTTGTGATATTTTGTCATTCTTAAATACCCTATACTTTTTTTAATAGTATATAATAGAATAAAGTTTTGGTTTTAATATGTGTTCATACTTGCAATTCTTAAACCGAACTGAAAAAAGAAAACAAAGCATCCCATCAAAACCGTTAAAAACCAAACGAAGCAAGAAGAGAACTCTTCGGCAGATTAAACAGGTTTACATTCGACTAAAACTATTTATTATGGTCGTTCATGCTCCATAAATGTACTTAATAGGTTCGCTTCGATTATTTGTCTGATGTACACAAGACATCTATTATTTATTTATTTACAGTGAAAACATCAATAGAGAGAGAGACAGTAACTTTCGTATGCCCTATTGCTCAAAATCATTTTCAGACTGGCTGAATAGATAAAATCCATTTCGATTTGACTGAAATCGTTCGGTCGTGAGAAAATGATTCCGCAACCATGACGAAATGTTTAACACGACCATAGTGCCATTGGATTGCCTGCCATGCATGACTCTGTCATTTGATTGATTTCTGTATTGTGATTGATGGCACCGCGGCAGCCGAGTCGTAGAAATGTCTATAGATAACATCAATTAGATTTATTATTGATTTCGTTTTCATACTGCATGGTGTGGGGCTGGGTTTCGGTGAATAACTACCGCACAATCAAGGCTTTTAAATTAGAATGCATACAGGAAAAAAGGGCGTGGGATGACCGGTTGATTTTGGTAAATTATACTGTATAGTTAAATGTCATATTCATATATTGATAAGAAGTCATTTCTTACGGAAATAATCATAACTTATATCATAACTTGCATTAAAGGGACATACCCTAGTTTTTAAACACTAAGGCATATTTTTGACTATTATAGCCCTTTTTGACAACTGAAATCATACTTTACTTAGATTTTATGGTTTAGATTATCAATTATCAAAGTGTTTTTGGTCATCCTGGTGTTTTTAATATCACAAAATGCATTTCTCATATTTTTAAAAACGCACGTGCGTCTGAGAAGTAACAGTTATGGAGTCGAGTTTTAGTCTAAAATTTGTTTAGGGTATTTCACCATTTCAAAGTCACAGACTCATGTTTCACTCAATTGTAACTTTATCCAAATGTGTTACATGTTTGTAGATTAACTAAACTTGTTAATTTTCACAGGTTGAAACAAGGGTCTGTCCCTTTAAGATAATAAGTTATTTATAAAGAAGCTTAAAACTCTATATAATTTGCATACTTATGTGATAAAAATATACAAATATTCTAATGCAACCGAACTGTGTCGTCCAGAATTATTTAGGCTCTAAATATGGGGTCGGCCATGTCATCAAAACATAAAATATTTTATATGTTTGTTTCATGGCTCACTCTGTATATTGCCAAATTAGCCAATTGCTAATTTTTTTTATACAAAATATTCCTCAAATTAACCACATTTTAATGATTTTCAAACAAAGTATCTACATTTCTCAAACTGGCTAAACCAAAATTTGTTCTAGTGTGAGCCCTGAGGTTTTTTTTGTTTTTTTTGTTTGTTTGTTTGTTTGTTTGTTGTTGTTGTTTTTTGGGGGTTTTTTTTGGGGGGGGGGGTTGTTGGTTTGGGGGGGGGGGTTCTAAACATTGTTGTTTACTTGATTTAAAATGTACAATTACTACTGCTCTTTGGTAACCCATCCAAGTTTTAACGAAAGAAAGAAATGAATGTTTTATTTAACGACGCACTCATCACAATTTATTTACGGTTATATGGCGTCAGACATATGGTTATGGACCACACAGATATTGAGAGAGGAAACCCGCTCTCGCCACTTCATGGGCCACTCTTTTCGATTAGCAGCAAGGGATTTTTTATATGCACCATCCCACAGACAGGATAGTACATAAACACGGCCTTTGTTACACCAGTTGTGGAGCACTTGCTGGAACGAGAAATAATCCAATGGGTCCACCGACGGGGATCGATCCTGGACCGACCGCGCATCAAGCGAACGCTTTACCACTGGGCTATGTCTCCCCCCCCCCCCCCCCCAAGTTTTAATGCAGTCTGACGCTGCTTGTATTTTGTATGAACGAGAACCAAGGTTTCACTTTACTATATCACAAAGCGTCGCTTGGAAACAACTGCCCGCAATAAGTAATGTATTGTTACAGAGACAATTCATTATACGATCCATTCAAATGCCAATATGTCGCACGAGACTCGTCGACTGGTTTAAAGCATTACTGTGTTCCTCTGTCATGCTACGCTGCGAAACAATATTAATATTTCATTGGGCGGCCATCCAAAATCGCCCCGTGGTCATGAGTGTAACTGATGAATCGATCGAACCATTTTCTGCCAACAGTGTGAGACAACAAGGATGTTTTCCGAGTATTGTGTTAGAACAAACCCAGGCAGACGTTGTTGCACGTCAGAGCTTAGAGCTGAGAGTATTGATGAACCGATTACGGACATCAAGAAAAAAGACAATGTCATCGAAAGTCCACTTAGCTTACTTAAACGGAATTAAGTGAAGATTTCCTTTCGCAAAGTAGTCATGACAGAGAAGTGAACAAAAGTTTACAAACTCTTGATTTCGACAGTGTTTATGAGAAGTTAGGCAATATTTCGGTTTATAGCAGAGGATTTCATGAGAAAAGTTGTGCGTGAGACCATATTTTATGTTATAGCAGATCAGTTCATGAGAAAAGGTGTGCTCCAGACAATATTTTATGTTATATCAGATCAGTTCAATAGAAAAGGTGTTCTCCAGACAATATTTTATGTTATATCAGATCAGTTCATGAGAAAAGGTGTGCTCCAGACAATATTTTATGTTATATCAGATCGAGTTGATTATTAAAGAAGGTGTGCATCAAACAATATTTTGGTTTTTATCAGATGGAGACATTAGTACTGGAATATTGCATCTGTGATCATGGAAATTTGGTGTCAGATTTGATCCTCTTACCTTAATCGGATTTCTGATGCTGACTGACAAGAAATATCGTTTTCCATTTATGCGATTAACAGTCTCGGTCCACCAATGACATTTCGGCAATCTGTCGTGTAATGTAAAAATTGACAGGAATGTGCCAGTAGATGGATAAACGTAGAAACATCTGTCTTGTTTGAAACCATGGTGATCTCAAAGTGTACCCATTATTCGAATGCATGGACAGAAAATGTGTGTTACTGACATCTCAACACAGCGTGTTAAACGGTGACTGTTATAATATCTGTGACTTGGTCTCAAGTGATAGGGAATAAACCTGTGTCGCCAGTGTCACTCCTACGGAATAGTAGAAAACCATGTATTACAAACATTTTCCAATACAATATCCCATATTCTTTGAAATACCAAACTTGGATCACTATTTCAGGTGGAAAATACTCTAAAGCTGTCGAAAGAGAAATCGTTCACAGTTTGTCAGTTTACAGTTTACGTACATTTAACTAAAGTTTTAAAAAAGGACAAATTTACACACTGAAACTTACTGAACAAAGATACTGATTAGTGATTCATGATAAATATAACTGGCCGATGTTATTTTACAAACAAATGAATTAATTTCCAGTGTTATCGTAAATATTGGGTTGTAATGTAGTCATCTTCTTTTTTTTTCAACTAATCTTCGTAAAACGTAACTAAGACATTAAAATTTATTTAACAAGGCTAATGAAATAGATTTATTTATTTATTTATTTATTTATTTAATCGTTCTAATCGAAAATTATGCATTACGATTCAGGTTAAAGAGTAGTCATTCTGTTGGCACCAAAAATAAAAAATCAACAAGACTTTTCGGATATACAGAAATTGTAATTTTTAATCAAGAGGAGGAATACATTATTAATTAAACTGTCATGTTGTTTGACTTTATTTTGTTTATGTCGGTTGGAACCATTTATGCGTGCGGAGAAGTTTTTTCTTCAGTGGACAGAATGAAAC
This sequence comes from Gigantopelta aegis, assembly GCF_016097555.1. Classification (NCBI taxonomy): domain Eukaryota; kingdom Metazoa; phylum Mollusca; class Gastropoda; order Neomphalida; family Peltospiridae; genus Gigantopelta; species Gigantopelta aegis. Next base: position 23,109,238 of record NC_054701.1, on the reverse strand, counting down.
AGCTTCCGAAAATTGAACAAAAACTGATAGCTGCTTGTGACAGATTTCTCGAACACAAACACAAAATCCACGGCTTCGCAAAGTTTAAAAGGTAAATATTTAAAATGTTTTAATTATACTTCATGACACGACACGTCGCACACAAACATGTATGTAAAGCTATATATATATATATATATATATATATATATATATATATATATATATATATATATTGCATATTAAAGATATAAAAATATAAATAATTCCATCGGAAGTAAATTATTTGATTTGTTAATTTTGTTTGAGATAATATCTTAATGATCTATGCTGAGGTCGTGTGCGGTGTGACCATTTAACAGTATGCTCATTAGTAGATGTAGAAACTTTTACTTACACCATGCTGATACCGCAATTAGGCTCTTTTCATAAACAGTATGAACAGTTCACAGTATGAACCCACTGTACTAGACTGGAACATCTGTTCGAGAGAGAGAGAGAGAGAGAGAGAGAGAGAGAGAGAGAGAGGAGTAGACAGCGCGTTTGATATAATAACGTTAATTTTAATAAATAAGCACCGTCTTCAGTCGTATGGTGTTAATCATTCGGATATAAAGCTGGTGGTTACTGGGTTTGCACCTCTGTACCTGCTCTCACACAGAGCGAGGTTAATGACGCAATGGGTAGGTGTAAGGCCACTACACTGACTTCTCTTTTATTAATCATTAACAACTAAACACTAAACCACTGTTCTGGACAGACAGCCCAGATAACTGATGTATGTGCACAGGACATTGATTACATAATCACTGCAAATAATGTATGTTTTAATAAAAGTTAAAGTTTGTTTTGTTAACATCGCAAGAGCACATTGCATTAGTAATAAACGGCTATTGGACGTTAAACGTTTACTAATTCTAACTTATCAATGAAACCCGCTACATTTTTCTGTTAGCAGCAATATTTTATATTTTTTTTGGTTCACTTTCGTACAAATAGAATAACACATACACATACTTTTGGTATATCATTCGTTTGACACTGGTTGGGGAAAAAACCTTCCATGAGAAAATGTGACACTTTAAACACTGTTAGACCTAATGGAATAAAACAAGAAATCAACGGGTGGTTGAAATGGAATAAGGACTGGATCTAGCTCAGTCGATAGAGCGCTCGCCTCAGATGCTTGGATCGAAGGATCGAATCCCCTCGGTGGACCCATTTCCGTACCAACCAGTAATCTTCTTCTTCTTCTGAGTTCAAACACTGTTGGTTACGGCTCTTAATTTAGATCAGGATTTGTATGTTCCTGATGAACTGTGTGGTGTTGATCAGTTCATATTTGGTTCCCCATAGCTTGTCACTAAAGTGCATCGGTATTGGCCAAGACCGTGTTCTCTCGATGGTATATGTAGGACACTCTTGTAGTATGTGCTCTGGATCTTGTGTTCCTGTGCCACAGGCATATTCCATGGATGGTGAAATTTTGAGACGATGCATATGGGACAGTAGGGGACAATGGCCGATGACTTATGTATCAAAGGTCGTGGTATGTGCTGCCCTCTTTATGGAAAAGTGCTAATGGGAAAATGTAGCGGGTTTCCTCTGAAACTCTATCTGACCAGAATTATGTAATGTTTCACATTAAACAGCCGATGATTAATAAATCAATGTTCTCTCGATAAATAAATTGGATTGCTAGATTATTAAAAATTATGATTAAACGTAATTCATTTTTTTTTTTAATCTGCTTTATAATTATGCGCAGTCACATTTAATAGAGTAATATTCATTGTTATTTACGGTTTTACCGTATCCAGTTAGAATGGCCGGAAAGAACGCAACGCAGAAGTGTCCATTTTCTAAGCTAGATATTCTGTTAACGCATGCAGGCACTTAATTAACACGGCAAAATATTGCCTTTAATCTGCGTACTGGCAATAGATCAGACTGAATGTGGAACAAAACGCTTGATGGCAAACCTGATGACTATTGATTCCCAGAGGATCACACGCAAAACTCGTGCGCAATCTACTGACGCCAACTCTTTGAACGCGGATTAAGCTATTGCAATTGGTTCGTCACCACGGGAGATAGGCGTTATGAAATACGAATAAATCATTCAAGAGTAAGGCAGTGATTGTCTTTTTTTTATTATTTAATTCATGGTATTAATTTGTGATCATTTTTATTGAAGTATTATCAACCTGTGACTGTTTGAAATTACAATACATCTGACGTAATTTGATTTTTGTTTTCATTTGTTTCTTTATGTCATGATGGGTTAGGTGGCGTCGTGTTGAGTTACGGTTAATGTTCAGATTAAGGTTTTAAAGAGATATTCCTGATTTTGCTGCATTATAAGATGTTTTTGACTAATAAATTATTTCTACGATTAAACTTACATATTAAATATATTTTTGTTTGTTTAGAATATCAGTGTTTGTATATCCAATGTGTTTCTAGTCTTAATATTTGTAAGAAGCCCAAACTGGATTTTGTCTTCAAATAATTTCGTACGTATTTTAGGAAATAAAATTTAACCTAGTATAAATATTAGAACGATCAGAAACACGTTTAATATACAGCCACTAAAATTTAATGCAGAAAAATATATTTGATATCTAATTACAATCGTTAAAAAGTCTCTGTTAGTCGATAAAATCTTTAAAATGTCAGCAAACGTAGGAATGTCATTTTAAAAGTTTGTTTTGTTTAACGACACCACTAGAGCACATTGATTTATTAAACATTGGCCACTGGATGTCAAACATTTGGTCATTTTCACCTATAGTCAAAAAGAAAACCTGCTACATTTGTTTCATTGGTAACAAGGGATCTTTTAAATGCACCATCCCACATATCACGGCCTTTGATATACCAGTCGTGGTGCTTTACCACTGGGATACGTCCCACCCTAGATTACGGTTAAGGCTAAAAGATAGGACTAAACTTAAGGCTAAGGTTAATACATGTATTAAGATTTTGGTTTTGGTGTTGTGTCGCCTTCACGAAGTAAAAAGACAAGATATAGATATTACTCTTCCGACGGTGGTGGCGGCGGTGACGTTGTCAAAGTTAAGCTTTCAATGTTAAGGATTCGCACAAACTATAAATCCTAGGTCACTGAAACTTAACTTATTGATGCACCTCGGAATTCTTATGATTCTGATAGGCGATAGTGGATTCAGTTGCGGTTTATAGTTTGGTTCCGCTTGAATGTGATTGATAGCATTACGCTGTTTGTTGTTGTTTGTTTGGCTGGGGTTTTTTGGGGGGAGGTTTCTTGAGGGTTTTGGGTTATTATTATTATTTAATTTTAATTTTTGCATTGGTTGAATTGGGTTTGGCTTGAATTAGATTGAATTGGTTACGGTTTCGATTTTGATTTATTTTGAGTTGTGTGGGGACGGATTGAGATGGATCAGGTTTTTATTTTGGTTTAGTTGGTTTCACTGAGTTGTTAAAAATCTTCTTGAGGAAGCCGGATATTGTGCAGTTCATTGAAGAATTAAAAATACTATGCTCATGACTAGTGCCAGCGTTTTTTGTCAAATACCTCGAATTCTCCTAAATATTTTGACTATTTTGACAGTGTTTCATGACACCAATATAGCTAGTCTTTATAAAAATCCGGGCTGGACGTATCCCAGTGGTAAAACGCACGCCTGATGCGCGGTCGGTCTAAGATCGATCCTTGTCGGTGGGCCCATTGGGCTATTTCTCGTTCCAGCCAGTGCACCACGACTGGTATACCCAAGGCCGTGGTATGTGCTATCCTGTCTGTTGGATGGTGCATATAAAAGATCCCTTGCTACTAATGGGGAAATGTAGCGGATTTCCTCTTTATGACTTTGTCAAAATGACCATATGTTTAATATTCAATAGCCGATGATTAATAAAGCAATGTGCGCTAGTGGTGTCGTTGAACAAAAACAACCTTTCAACTTTGTAGAAATTCTGTTTTGTATAGAGGTGCGACTTTAGCGATTAGCGAAAATTTCTGATAAGTCGCACATTTTTCGACTGACTTATATAGATATAGTTAGGCCATTATGATACAAATTATAGATTTTCACACCCGCTCGCTCAGAAAATAAAGATCCACCCTCGTTTTTATTGGTTTCTTCCCCACATTTTTATTCAATGTGCGGTATCTTCGATATCCTGAAAAAGGATAATTTCACCACCACTAAAAAGAAATTGATTGAAAATCTAGTCCTTAATTTATAATGGCCTTTTCTTTGTGAGGTGTGTGTGTGGGGGGGGGGGGGGGGTCGCTTTAATTAGTGACTTAGTGATAAGAGATAGAAGTTATACTGTGCGGCCAAATATTGGTATGGACTTTTGCAACCATTATCCTAGTTGTTCTGAAGCTTGGCACGTCAGCACTCTCGCTCGTTCTCTTTCTCTTTTTCTTTCTGTTCAGTTGGTCGCTGATAACTGTTTGCAAAAAGGATTTTCCACCATAATGTACTTAGAAAATAAAGGCTGGCGTACCTTTTGTTATTATTATTTTAATCATTAGTTTGCATTTGGGATCTTTTGTTTGCTGTTTCCGCAGTTTGGCTTCACCAGAAAGTGTATTGTTCGTGCGTATCGGATTATGTTCAAATTATAAACATTTTAATGGTCCGCTTTAGTCCAATGTACGAGCCATTATCGGATAGCTACGAGGATTAAACCATTACATGAAGAGTCAATTTAATTTCTTTCGCCTTCTCTTAATGGTCAGATGACAGTTTGTAAGGATGATATTGGTATACGTTAATATGAAAACGATATAGTCGAAGCATAACATCAGTATTTAATATACATGTATGGGCATGTATGTATAACTACATGTATTATATTATTGTTATGTATTAGGACTTATGAGAAAATAAAAGGTTAATGCTTTAAAATCTTTATTACTAATGATGTGTACTGCTTTCCAAAATGTTATTATGTGATAATACATCCATATATTATATAAAGCACATACTGTTGTCTTAGTGTTCGGGATTCATCTGAGAAGAAATTCGTCAATTAAAAATAGTTTTTTTTAAATATTTTGCTAAAATAGCAAAAGCATAAATTAACTCTTTGTAGCTATTTTGACTTTCAATATGAAGTCCAGATATGACTAATAAATGGAGATTTTAAACTTAACGTGCATTTGTTTCATTCTAAGGTTTTCTATGTTATCCTGAATTCTTCATGAAATATGTTTTATTGAGATGATGTTGGGTTAATGGATTTATTCGATAGTTGGTATATCAAATTCCTTTAATTGCATGGCATACACATTTGTTGGATATGAAAAACCTCGGATATTATTTCATTAGCAATTGATTAACTAATGTGTAATATCTCTATTTCACCCATTTAAAGCCAAAATTATAGATTAATAATGGATGAAAAATACATTTATATATCAATATATTTCCGTGTATACACGATCAACGTAATAATAATCAACCACATTATTACAATAACAACAACGATTATTATATTAAATGAACGCTGTTGTAGTTGTTGTTTAAAAGTCGTTTTTTAAATTATTATTATTATAAAAATAGTAAACAAAATGTAGACCCTAGAAACAGCCCCCACCCACATCCACCCCACCCCCACCCCGTTTATGTTATAACTGTATATTTACTTCTAAATAAAATATGTATCCTTCATGAAATTTTAGTTTAGTTGCTACATTGTAATTGCATAAAGGTTTATAGAAAATATGCTGTATTTACAATATTACTCATTATACTCAAGCCACGTGTGTACACAGCAAATGTAAAATTGGCCATTATTTTTGAATGCATAACAAAATCTCCAATTCTACACTGATATGTAATACATGATTTATATATCAATACAACTTGCTAATCAATTACACTAATATACAACGTTTATTAAAATGAATTAATAATTGCAATGGTGTTTTTCTTTCATCAGTATTGTTTTCACTTGGAGGGGGGGGGGGGGGGCAAATAAAAAAACCTTTAAAAAAACATAAATAATTAATGGATACCATACAACCATTCATCTGAATCTAACAACCACTCGATTTTTATCAGGAGTGTCTTTTTTCTGTCCAGGTTTCTCGATTCCACGCGGAAAGAAAACGAGAAGGCATTGAGAGATGAAACCTACGTTGAGAACCCGATCAATGGTTTCCGCCTGCTGTGGCGTCTCTCTGAACGATGGCTGGCCGCCACCACTACGTCGCGGACAGAGAAGGTAATCGGCGATGATGACACAGGTAAATATTTGCCTCCAGTGCATGTTGTTTGAACGATGTTATCTACTGATTGATTCATTTTACACGTCATTCTTGGCGGTCGATAACGAAACCGGTCGTTTGACGTCAACCGCACCGATGTGTATTTTTGTGCTGGGGTGTCGTTAAACGTTCACTTCATTCAGGCGCTAAACACACAGACGTTTGGGTCTGGGTCTGGTGACTGTGGTACCAGTAAAACAAAAAGAAGATAAAACCCGCCCTGAACCGAATTTGAAAAAACAAAACCACCTCGTCTGTGTTGGCGTGAACTAGAGATTTGACAACAGACGTTGTCACGGGGATCCTATAATACCCGTTACCGAATAAAACACGATTATCCAAATATCTCTCCTAACTGTATATCTATTAGATCTCTCTGTATCGGGCAGTTTTAAAACCCGAGTGGCTCGTCTAGGTATGATCAGAGATAAGATCTTATATAAAGTATAAGTAATATTGTACGTTTAGTTCACTAGAAAACACAACAAAAACATAATACTCTTTGGAATCTGTATTAATACTACGCTGACAAATGTACTGCCGCAGTAGTTAATTAACAACAACAAATACTAACAACCCAGAACTGATCACTTAATTAGTTAATCTCTAGGTGTCTAGTTTACACAATATTCTAATCACTTCACCGTGACACAACACCCACACGTGTTATAATTGAGAAACGCTTCCAGGGGAACTTAATTAATAAAGGAATTACAACTCTATTCCTAACTGGTTAATTTTTAATTAACCCTTAACTACTCATTCAGTAACCTTGTAATACAGAATTAATACTGGTACCTATCACAATAAAGACAATAACCTACAGTTTACCTAGGTCCTCTAGGATGACTGGTTAAGATTTTTATATATTAGAACAGTGAGCCTACAGTTTACTGCGTCAGATTACCGGCAGCACCGTCTAAATAATATTGGTATAATACAGTATTAAAATATTTAAAGTCACATCAATCACATCAAGGTTATACAACAGAGCAGAAATAATATATACCAAGTCCAAACGGACGCGTTCCCTGGAAGCCTTCCAATATGTTTCTCCCTGATATCTCTAAAACCCTAGCTATTTATTATAAAAATCCCAGACTGGTCCGGAGACAGTACGCGGAACCGAATCTTATGATGTGTATATTTCCACAGCGACCAAGACGACAATTTTCCTTAGATGGCCAGACTTGATGACGCCTAGTCGCCAAAATCACGGTCGTAAAAACCGCACTCGCGGAGGTATTACGTAACTACTGGCCACATGGCCTCCGCACCTAGTCTGGGTGTGTATTGTGAACAGCTCGACCACCGTCGCGCGGAGGTATTACGTAACAAAGTGCCCACCTGGGCTTAAGTGCATATTGGGAACTGCACACGGCCCTCTAAAACAATTAATATCGCCACAGGCGAAAAGAAATAAAAGCATGTTCCATCACAGACGTTGTAGAATATGTGCTGTTCTTTCACACTGTCAGACTGGCAGCTGCACATTGTTCGAACCTTACTTTCTTTATTCTTCTTAAAACACAAGGGGGGGGGGGGGGGGGGGGGGGGGGATATATTAATCAATGTAAAAATGTCACATTTATAGAAGAAAATATTTAGATATTAACGCAGTTAATATATATTGATAGCAAGTAACAGTTACAGACCCAAAGGGTTTCCTGTACGACCATATATGTCAGAATTACCAAACGTTTGACATCCAATAGCCGATGATTAATTAACTAATGTATTCTAGTGCTGTCCTTAAATAAAACAAACCAATTACTCGTTTCAAGAAAAATTTGGGTTGGAGAATTCTAGACCAATTTATTCACTCACAGATAAATACCAAACAATTGGACGCGAATAAAGCTACATTTCTAGAAGAAGAAAAAAACCTTCTTTTTTCTGAAATGTTTTAGTGTCACAGAGAACCATAAGTTTTTAATAAATGACTTATTTTAATTTTTTGTTGCTGTTGTTGTTGTTGTTGTTGTTGTTGTTGTTTTCTCTACAGTTGTAGTGCTGTGCCATACTCCAGTCATAACTCTTTATAATTAAAATAATACTTTTTCCTGTGTTTGATGTCTCATCTCCCCCAACAGTTATTCCAAAGAAGAAAAACGTTACCCATGACCCCAAAAGAAGAAACACATTACCCATGACCCTGTGGTCAAGCGAAATCATCACGAACATTGATTAAAAATGTACGATTGTTTAACGACAACCCCTAACATAAGTGAAACCGCACGTATTAGATGTTAGCATAAACAGGTAGCTACAGCATTTAATTACATAATGACGTATGTATATAATGTAATGTTTGATATATCAGATAGGGAATAAAAGTTATGTTCAAGAAATATTACACTATTTAAAATTATTTTAGTTTCAGACTTTTTTGTAAAAATTCGAAGCTCCATCAAAAAGGTGTCTTTGTGGCCAACAGCCGACGATATAACCGGCGCCGCCAATGGCCTGGTTCGGCTTTCGCTAGTGTTCAATCTGGATATCAACCAATTGATTGGCGGAAGTATTGGACACTACCACACTGAACCGCTAACCGGAGACGAGGTGTTTGCTATCACGAAAGTGGTCTATCAGACGGAGGAGAAGCTGGAACTAATGGCGTGGTTAAACAAATCCGTCGATCTGATGACGTCAGAGAACACGGAAGCAAAACACGCGGATGAAGCCATAGAACTGAAGACAAAACTGTTAGCCAGTGTATGTAATCAAATATATTTTCAGTATGCTACAACTTGATGTTTCAAGCACCCATCCGCATCCTTTAATATCTTTAATGCCTCGGTCACATATGATGTTGCTGCCGCACGGTTCTGCGGTCTGCGGTTTGTAGATGGGAGTTTTACAAATCGTACGGCTTTGCGGGCTGCGGAAGCAGTGTTCACAAATGTTACGGGGTCCGCACGGCAATCGTAAAAGTCATGAAATCAAAATGCGTGAGGAGACCGCAAGGCGCTAGTTAACAAACCGCGAGGCGCCCTCACGACGACCGCATGGCAATCGCAAGGCGCCCTAAAGTCACTGCACGGCCGCCGTACGATATTTAGAACATCGTACGGCCATCTCACGGAGGCCGTAAGACCACCGTGAGATGACAGTAAGAAGGCCTCACGGTTGTTGCGGCTGCCGTACGATTTTCTAGGCACACCAGACAGGGTAAAAACCGTTAGGTGACCTTGAGGTCACCTCACGACCATCGTACAGTGACCTTGCGATACTACATGCGGCGGGATTGCGGCATACGGCCTTGCGATTTCCAAAAAAAAAATTAATGTCAAATTAAAAAAATCGTCAGCCCCTGCGACAAGCAAAAAAACTTGAGGTCGCCTCACGGCTACCGTATTCTACCGTGCGGCCACCGCACGGTCATGGCAATTTTGGGGACTTACGGGACTTGTGGCCAAGGCATTACTAATGCGAAATAAAAAGCAGAACTACATTTTCGTTGCCAGTATTAATACAAACGGGTAACAAAAAGTATTTGTAATTGCTGTAGATCTTATAAAAAATTTCTCAAGCAGTTTGGCAATACAATTCAAAAGGAAGAAGGAAGAAAAATTTACTTTTCATTTTAACGACCCACTAAATAAATTATTTGTTACGTTTATATGGTTTCGGGCATAATAAGGATCACACATAAGATGCAGGAGGCAGCTTCAAAACAATCGTTTTTAACTCTATTGGGGGACGGGGGGGGGGGGGGGTGTCTTCTGAGGTATATGTGCATTTAATCTCTTACATATTAATTCGGCAGTCACATTCCTTTGTGATGTCCCACTAGGAGATGCCTATTTCATTAAGAATAGCGTTGTTTTATCAATATGTTATAAATACTAATAACAAAAACCTTGATAATATAATATTATTTAATACTCAGGCTATAATAGCAACTACTGTTTTGCTATTACTTTTTAATTACAATATATAGTATTGTAACAACTACTATGTGTAATATTATTAAGCCATTATTACTACTACAACGTGGTTACTATTACTACTTAACAACAGGTTACTATAACTAATACTACGACAACTGCTAATACTATTACCATTTATCTGTTAAAACTACTTTTACTATATTTACACTTTCATTATGACATACATGTACTACTACCACCACCACCACTACTAATACCACCATCACTACTACTACTACTACTACTACCACCATCACTACTACTACTTCTACTACCGGCCTCGGTGGCGTCGTGGCAGGCCATCGGTCTACAGGCTGGTAGGTACTGGGTTCGGATCCCAGTCGAGGCATGGGATTTTTAATCCAGATACCGACTCCAAACCCTGAGTGAGTGCTCCGCAAGGCTCAATGGGTAGGTGTAAACCACTTGCACCGACCAGTGATCCATAACTGGTTCAACAAAGGCCATGGTTTGTGCTATCCTGCCTGTGGGAAGCGCAAATAAAAGATCCCTTGCTGCCAATCGGAAGAGTAGCCCATGTAGTGGCGACAGCGGGTTTCCTCTCAAAATCTGTGTGGTCCTGAACCATATGTCTGACGCCATATAACCGTAAATAAAATGTGTTGAGTGCGTCGTTAAATAAAACACTTCTTTCTTTTTACTACTTCTACTAGTACTAGTACTACTACTACCGCCACTACCACCACCACTACTACTAGTACTACTACTACTACCATTACTACTACTACCACCACCACGACTACTATTATATTATCTACCACCACTACCACTACTATCACTACCACCACTACTAATAGTAGTAGTAGTAATAGTAATAGTAGTAGTAGTAGTAGTAGTAGTAGCAATAGTAGTAGTAGTAGTAGTAGTTGTAGTATTAGTATTAGTATTAGTAGTAGTAGTAGTAGTAGTAGTAGTAGTAGTAGTAGTAGTAGTAACACTGCTGTAGTAGTACTTAATTGTGAATATATGTCATATTAGTTTATTCTGTACAATTATTATCATCTTTTCTTGTTTCAGATGAAAAACAGAAAACGAGGTAATGTATCAACGAAATAATATTCAAATAATAAAAGGTGTATATTGGAATGATATAATTACAGATTCAATAATAGTAATAATATATATGTATTTCTAAACTATACAATTATTGTCGGAATGGAGACAAATCATATGAATAATAAATTTCTATTCACAAGAGTTACCTCCCTGAATCACTGTTCATTGTTGGTTCCTGATGGCATTAATATTTGGTAGTTGATATAGCGTTTCCCATATTGTAATTTTAAAGGACATTTTCCTGTAGAAACATGTATTGTGAATATCAAAATGATCAATCAAAATCAAGAAAACTACACTAATTAAAGAACTCATAAAATATATAGACCAATCCTATTACGCTTTAGAAATATACATTCCAGATTTTTTCATTTATATCAGTGAAGTATTTGTGATTAAAAGAGAATGTATATTATTTTCAGATGATTCTGTTGACAAAAACATTAACAAGTGTAACGGTTCTGGTTGTCATGGTGACAGTTTATCGGAAAAACTGACGTCAAATGGACAGAATTCAGAGGTCCATACTACATGCCATTCTATGTATGAACAGCTTTGTCGAGAAAACACACGAGTAAGATTATACTGTTATAATGTAGACATATGCGAGGCTATAGACGATTAGTTTTAATAATTATAGAAAACCCGTTATCAGGTTTTTAAAAATTATTTATGAGCTGTTATAGGCTGTCACGGGGATCCTATAATACCCGTAACTGAATAAAACACGATTATCCAAATATCTCTCCTAACTGTATATCTATTAGATCTCTCTGTATCGGGCAGTCTATACCCGAGTGGCTCGGCTCTAGGTATAATCAGAGATAAGATATTATATATATTTAGTTCACTAGAAAACACAACAAAACACAATACACTTTGGAATCTGTATTAACACTACGCTGACAAATGTACTTGCCGCAGTAGTTAATTAACAACAACAATATAATAACAACCCAGAGCTTATCACTTAATTAGTTAATCACTAGGTGTCTAGTTTACACAATATTCTAATCACTTCACCGTGATACAACACACACACGTGTGATAATTGAGAAACGCTGCCAGGGGAACTTAATTAATAAAGGAATTACAACTCTATTCCTAACTGGTTAATTTTTAATTAACCCTAAAATACTCATTCAGTAACCTTGTAATACAGAATTAATATTGGTACCTATCACAATAAAGACAATAACATACAGTTTACCTAGGTCCTCTAGGATGACCGGCCAAGCTTTATCTTACCAAATACTCGTATAAAAATATTAGAACAGTGAAGCCTACAATTTACTTCGTCAGATTACCGGAGACACTGTCTAAAGAATATTGGTATAATACAGTATTAAAATATTTAAAGTCACATCAATCACATCAAGGTTAGACAACAGAGGAGACAAATATATTTACCAGTCCAGTCGGACAACGTTCCCCGGGAGCCTTCCAATGTTTCTCCTCGATATCTCTAAAATCCTATCTATTTATTCAAAAATCTCAGAGACAGCGAATATCGCCTGGGGGGCACAACGCGGTACCTCACCTATCATGTGATAGTTCCCCAAGTTCGCGAGAGATACCATGGTCGCGCGGAGGTGTTACGTAACCACTCTCCATATGGCCTCCACACCTGGTCTAAGTGCATATTGGGACGCAGGATTACCACTGTCGCACGGGGGTATTACGTAACCAAGCTGCACACAGCCCTCTAAAACAATTAACATGCCACAGGCGAAAAGATAAGAGCATGTTCCGTCACATAGGCCTTTAGTTAAAATACTTAATATTTAATCAGTCAAGAAACGCATGCACATAGTACTGCGCTTGAAGCAAGGCTATGTAAAAATATATAAATCCAGTTTCCTATTTTGTACACATATTACACAATGATTATTGGTGCTGGTGCGTCGTATTAAGCATTGATTCATTCATTCATTCATTCATTCATTCATTCATTCATTCATTCATTCATTCATTCATCAATGCATCCATCTATTAATTCATTCATTCATTCATACTTCCATGCATTCATCCATTGCTTTTATATACCCGGTATCTATTTCCAAAAGAATAGGTGTTGGTGTTAATTATTTTTTTGAATGACGTAGATGACACGAGGCTTTTTTATCTTTCAGACTGCCGCGGATAATTCTAAACTGCACTGCCAGTATCAAACAACAAGTATTCCATTCATCAAGGCCAAAGCTGAATATGTACATACCGACCCTCCTATTATGCTCTTCCATGACGTCATCAGTGATATTGAATCCTACTGGATAATAAATACATCTCGTCATATGGTACATTAACGGTATATTCTCTTCATGTCTTACACTATCTTAAATGGTGGTTGATCTACTAAATATATCAGTGATTGATAATAGTTATTAACCAAGTATGGGTATTGTTTGGCCAACATGACCAAATAACAAAGCGCTGCTGAAACCAATGACCATATCAGTTAATACGTTGTAAGATACTACCTTTGATGTAATACGTGTTGCTTGTAATATTTTAAGACCATTGAGGTAATCATAGTTCTATATTTTGCAGCTATCGCGATCCCTGATGGGTAAATTTAATACATCCGGTGAATACTTCGGGAAGAAAAGGATAAGCCAAAGGTAAATTTATGATATTTTGTTTTATCCAAAAAGTACCAATGTAAATTATTTAGCACTAAAATGAAAAATAACCTATCCAGTTTTGGCTGGAAAAACATGATAGCGGCACTTCCGGTTCGAAAGATGGATATATTAATTTTCAATCTGGTCTAATTCACGGTTTATGGAGTGTATATTACCATTAAGCAATAATATGTAAATATACAAATAGGAAGTTGTGTTATTGATAGGACAGTTATATAAAAGAACCAGCTTTTAGAAAACAACAATCATATGAGAGTGTATCAAATTTTGGTATCTAATTCTACGAACTCTTTAACTGGCCTTGGTAAATCTATTTTTCTCATATTACAATGCTTGGTAAATCTATTTTCCTCATATTACAGTGCTTTGTAAATCCATTTTCCTCGTATTACAGTGCTTGGTAAATCTATTTTCCTCATGTTACAGTGCTTAGTAAATGTATTTCCTTCATGTTACAATGCTTGGTAAATCTATTTTCCTCATGTTACAGTGCTTAGTAAATCTATTTCTTCATGTTATAAGGCTTGGTAAATCTATTTCCTCATGTTACAGTGCTTGGTAAATCTATTTCTACCATGTTACAGTGCTTGGTAAATCTATTTTCCTCATATTACAGTGTTTGGTAAATCATATTCTTCATGTTACAGTGCTTAGTAAATCTATTTCCTTCATGTTACAATGCTTGGTAAATCTATTTTCCTCATGTTACAGTGCTTGGTAAATCTATTTTCCTCATGTTACAGTGCTTAGTAAATCTATTTCCTTCATGTTAAAGTGCTTGGTAAATCTATTTCTTCATGTTATAAGGCATGGTAAATCTATTTCCTCATGTTACAGTGCTTGGTAAATCTATTTCTCCCATGTTACAGTGCTTGGTAAATCTATTTTCCTCATATTACAGTGTTTGGTAAATGTAATTCTTCATGATACAGTGATTGGTAAATCTATTTCTCCCATGTTACAGTGCTTGGTAAATCTATTTTACTCATGTTACAGTGCTTGGTTAATCTATTTTCCTCATGTTACAGTGCTTGGTAAATCTATTTTCCTCATGTTACAGTGCTTAGTAAATCTATTTCCTTCATGTTACAATGCTTGGTAAATCTATTTTCCTCATGTTATAGTGCTTGTTAAATCTATTTCTTCATGTTATAAGGCTTGGTAAATATATTTCCTCATGTTACAGTGCTTGTAAATCTATTTCTCCCATGATACAGTGCTTGGTAAATCTATTTCCCTCATGTTACAGAGCTTGGTAAATCGATTTCTCCCATGTTACAGTGCTTTGTAAATCACTTTGCCTCATGTTATAATGCTTGATAAATCTATTTCTCCCACGTTACAGAGCTTGGTAAATATATTTCTCCCATGTTACAGTGCTTTGTAAATCTATTTTCCTCATGTTACAGTGCTTGGTAAATCTATTTTCCTCATGTACAGTGCTTGGATATATGACGACTTGGACGTGTCCGCCAAACTCTCGAAGAGAATAGGACTCCTCACAGGACTCAGCACACGGTTGTTGGAGGAGGAGACACACGCTGAACCCTTCCAGGTACTGTCAGTAGCTTAGATTACAGGTTAAACACCATAATCATATCTCTGCACAACAGGACCAAGGTACACTAGAACGAAGGTACACACATAGGATCCTTCCAGGTACTGTAGCTTAAACACCAGGGCCCTGTTCCACGAAGCGATCTTAGTGCAAAGATATAAGATCATCTTAATGCTAAGATCGCAGCGTGAAACGGGTCCCAGAATCAATCTTTTTAATAACACGACCAAGGTACACACGCAGAACACTTTCAGGTACTAATAGCTTAGATTACAGGTGAAAAACAAGAATCATATCTGTACAATAGAACCAAAATACTGTTTGACAGAATCATCATACGAATGGTTGTCAAAACAGTGATGGTATTAGCTTTTAACAAAAGAGGGTACTATTGGGGTAGCCAGGATTTTACATTTGGAGGCCACCCACACTGGTTTATAAGATGTGTTGTTGGAAAACAGGCAAATATGAAAGGTGGTCAGAAAAATTAGCTGTGATTGGAAGGCCATGGCACCTTTGACCCCCACCCAACTCCACCCTGAGTTTACATAAATGCACACAACAATGGATGTTTTAATTTTCAGATTCACAACTATGGTCTGGGTGGCATGTATGAACCGCACGAGGATTCTGTGGTATGGTCATATAAATCTTCTATTGTGTATACCGAACAACAAAAGAATTGTAAATATTAATTTAGATTCTTTAATTTGTTTTAAATTTTTCAGTTTGATTCCCAGTAATTTTATATCCATTAATAGTATTCAATATTGTCTTGTGATCATTTTAGACCAATCCTGGCAGTATTAATTGTATCAAGAAAAAAATTCTTAAAATATCTGCATTTCTTTTGTTGTGCAGGATACTATAGATAAGTGTAACTATTATAAATATATTGAAAACCGTATTATAATAAATCTGTGTAAGTGGAATATTCCAAACCTATTGGTACATATATGAGCATGTATGTATATATTTCATCAGTATATACGTAGTTCTCTATTAAAGAGACAGACCCTCGTTTTTTTTAGACACTAAGGCATATTTTTCATTATTAGAGCCGTTTATGATCACTGAAATCAAACATTACTTATATTTTATTGTTTAGATTATCCATTTCCGTACAACCGAAGTGTTTCTGGTCATCCTGGTGTTTCTAATACATTTGTATCACAAAATGCATTTTTCATATTTTAAAAAACGCATGTGCGTTTGATAACTAATGGTTATGTAATCACGTTTTACTTAATTTTTAAGGATATTTTAACGTCACAGACTCTTGTTTCACTCTGATGTATTCAAATTTGTTACAGGTTTGTAAATTAACCAAACTTAGTGTCCATTTTTATGGGTTGAAACTAGAGTCTATGAAAATAAATATACCCTAGTGTTTAAAAACTAGGGTCTGTCCCTTTAAAAACTATAATTAAGTATATTATTATAAGGTTCTAAAACTGGAGTAATCGGAAAGTATTCATGTACGTATATATAATATTGGTGTTATTATCTATAAATGTATGTACTAATATAAAAATATGAATATCGTGTTTAGACAATTACAAATATGTGTACTATTATGAATCGGTATTTTGATATATTCTACTTATTGCAGCGTCTTTATCGACAAACGGGAAAAGAAGAAAACAAAGCGGTTCGGAATTCCGGGGACAGAATAGCAACCTGGCTGTTTTATGTAAGTTTAACTCTGGTACAGTCGTTTACATAAGAAGTTAACTATTCTTGTGATCAGCGATGTAATATGTAATGTATACCAAAGTAACCATGCTACAACATTGTCAGTAAGGTTCATATTTCTCTCGTAGAAAACGAGATATTATAGCACTGAAACCTGATTCAATAATTATTACCTATAGAATAACCTGATTTAATAACTATTACCAATGTCAAAGTTTGTCTTTATCTGATATATTATGTGTCACTGTGTCTTTCGAATACATGTATGCGACTATTTCATAGCTGTTTACACTGTATTTTGTTGATAAATTGAAATGTTTTTGTGTTGATCGTCATGTGTTTTTCATGCTTGAGTGTCGTTAAATATTGAGATCAGTTCAATTCACCAGCATACAAAATAGTTACAGCAGTTGTTTACAAGGTTGCATACTATGGACTTTTATTATTATATGAAACGTATTTCTTACATATGCATGCGTATATAAATTTCCTTAAATAACAGAATACATCAATCCATACTTGTTTAATAGCCCTTACTTCAGAAAGATATTAAAGGGACATTCCTGAGTTTGATGCATTGTAAGATGTTTCCGACTAATAAAATATTTCCACGATTAAACTTACATATTAAATATATTTTCTTGTTTAGAATATCAGTGTCTGTATATTCAATGTGTTTCTGGTCGTCTTAATATGTGTAAGAAGCCCAAACGTGATTTTGTCTTCATATAATTTCGAACGTACGGAAAAAAAACAATTTTTTAGGAAATAAGTTGAAAATTAACCTAGTACAAATATTAGAACGATCAGAAACACGTGTAATATACAGCCATTAATATGTTATGCAGAAAAATATATTTGATATGTAATTACAATCGTTAAAAAGTCTCTGTTAGTCGATAACATCTTAAAAAGTGCAGCAAACTCAAGAATGACCCTTTAATATATAAACATACACACATCGTTTTAAGCGTCTTGTATAAAATGTTCCTTTTTTTCAGTTGACAGATGTAAAGGTGGGCGGAGCAACAGTGTTTCCACTACTGAATACCCGAGTTCCTGTAACTAAGGTACTGCGTAACTTTATATCATTAGAAATTAGAAACAAAAAGCAGAAATATGTTGTTTTATTCACAATACATTTGATAATACTTTAATACCATTTTGCATAGATTATATTATTTAATTTAACATGCAGTAATTATTATTTTAAACTATATGTTTATTAAGCTAGGGGTGTACCAAGCGTGTGGGGGGGGGGGGGGGGGGGTGGTTGCACATACGACCACCAACATACCCGTATTGTCTAGCTGGAGAAGCCTATGTTACGGTGTCATAATTCACTCTCTTTGTTCTCTTAGTTACTTGTGAGCCAGGTGCGAGGCGTAGTTCAATTGTAAGGCGCTGGACAGATGTACGATCATTCCAGGATCGATCCCCATCAGGGGGCCTCTTAGACTCTGTTAGACTATCTCGTTCCAGCCAGTACTGCACAGACGGTACAACAAATGCCGTGGTATGTACTCCTGCCTGTGGGATGGTGCATATAGTCTTGGCTCGTGGGGTCACTTATCATTTGGATGTAGCCCTGTTTTTTTCTTATCGTCATCTATTTTTCTGTCGATCTAGGATCGATTCCCGTCGGTAGGTCCATTGGGCTATTTTTCGTTCCAGCCAGTGTTCCACAACTGGTGTAACAAAGGCCGTGGTATGTGCTATCCTCTCTGTGGAATGGTGCATTTAAAAGTTCCCTTGCTGATAATCGAAATGAGTAGGCAAATGTAGGCTACGTCTTTTCTCTCTCATTATCGGTATAGTTTTTAGCCACATGTCCGATGCCATATAAGTGCCAATAAAACTAGCTTGAGTGAGTCGCTATAATAAACTTTTCTTCTTTGTTTTTCTTCCTTCTTGCCTTGTAAGCCATATACATTTTATTGCATATTTTATCAGTGTTTTCATTGTTTCAGGGTTCGGCAGCATTTTGGTACAACCTGAAACAGAACGGTGATCCAGACATGCGCACAATACATGCTGGGTGCCCTGTGCTTATAGGAGATAAATGGGGTAAGTATTTTTACACGAAACACAAAATATGAGATTCCGTGTTAATAAAACTTTCAGGGTTGTTTCTCATGTCCGCGGTTGTTTTGGGTTTTTGGGGCGGTGGAGGGGGGTGTTAGGCTTTTTTGTGGGATTTTTGTTGAATGGGTTTTTGTTGAGTTTTTTGTTTTGGGGGATGTTTGGGGTTTTTTTTAGTGGGTTGGGTTTGTTTTGTTTGTGGGTTTGTTTGTTTTTTGGGGGGGGGTTTGTGGGGTTTTTTTGTTGGGGGGGGGGGGGTGTTTGGGGGACGGGTTGGTGGACTCACAAAGGTATTTCTAAAGTCTCGCACATACAAATAGCAATAGCTGCACTCGTCCACAAATTACAACAAAAGTTGATAGCAATGAAGAAAAGTGATTTCACAGTATTGTACAAACGTTACATTTCACAACAAAGTAAATTTGGAAATACACATGAATATCTATAAAATTATCTTGTAATTAATGAATACGAAGTTTATTTTTATTTAACGTATGGAATGGTTTGACCTCTTGGTTGATAATACCGGCCTCGGTGGCGTCGTGGCAGGCCATCGGTCTACAGGCTGGTAGGTAATGGGTTCGGATCCCAGTCGAGGCATGGGATTTTTAATCCAGATACCGACTCCAAACCCTGAGTGAGTGCTCCGCAAGGCTCAATGGGTAGGTGTAAACCACTTGCACCGACCAGTGATCCATAACTGGTTCAACAAAGGCCATGGTTTGTGCTATCCTGTCTGTGGGAGGCGCAAATAAAAGATCCCTTGCTGCTAATCGGAAGAGTATCCCATGTAGTGGCGACAGCGTGTTTCCTCTCAAAATCTGTGTGGTCCTTAACCATATGTCTGACGCCATATAACCGTAAATAAAATGTGTTGAGTGTGTCGTTAAATAAAACATTTCTTTCTTTCTTTCTTGGTTGATAAATGACCCCAATACTGTTTAATTGTATTTCAGTTGCTAACAAGTGGATCCGTGAAGTGGGACAGATGTTTAGAAGAAAGTGTGCACTGGATCGAGATTTGTGAATTTCAGAAACAGTGCAATAATAATTGTTCAGTTTATGAGTTGCTTTATACTCTTAACAATTTGTGATAACACTTTTAAACAAGTACTCGTGCAAACAATAACCGATGGGCTTACGTTTAAACTTTGTCAGTTGCTTTGAAGACAAGGTAGTATAACCAAATGTTTACATGTGATATCTGAAACTAAATAAACGTTAACTGTATATGGAAACATGATGTAACCGGCCTCGGTGGCGCAGTGGTTAAACCATCGGACTACAGGATGGTAAGTACAGGGTTCGCAGCCCGGTACCGGTTCCAACCTACAGCGAGTTCTTAAAGGTTCAATGGGTAGGTGTAAGGCCTCTTCTCTCTCCCTGACCACTAACAACTAAACCACTGTCCTGGACAGACAGCCCAGATAGCTAAGGTGTGTGCCCAGGACAGCGTGCTTGAACATTAATTGGATATAAGCACGAAAATAAGTTGAAATGAAAATTGTACACGTCTGTGCTATATGCCGCTGAAGGCAAGTATCTACATTTAAATGCTTACGTCACAACACTATATAGATATATTTGTTTTTAGACGTATATAGTGGTTATTTACACTTGCGACGTACCAACAGCATATAAACTACAAATTATCAGTGTACAGATATTGGAGAGAGACGTATGATGAAACAATTGACTTAATATTTGTTAATAATAGAAAATATACATATTTTATATAATATAAATCTAGTATTATTGTCTGTAATATATATTTATATTTTTAATAATCAACAGTATTTTACTTATGTCTTCGAATTTGTAGTTAATAAAAATTGTTGAGTATTTTGTAGATGCGTAATGTATATTTTGCTACGCGATATTTGTATAGCATTTACAACATTTAAAGATAACCCTACATTTTGTTCCAATACAATGAAAGACGTATTTGCATACTTGAAGAGAGAGAATGAGAAAATATACCAAAGGAAATTACTGAAAATTTGGTTTAATAGACTAAAATGCTGTTTTGTTTTAAAGCAATCATCTGATTTCGTTGTTGGTTTTTGTTTTGTTTGTTTGTTGGTTTTTGTTGTTGTTTGTTGTTGTTTTTTTGGGGGGGAGAGTTTTTTGTTGATTTTTTGAAGGGGGCGGGACGTAGCCCAGTGGTAAAGCGTTCGCTTAATGCGCGGTCGGTCTGGGATCAATCCTCATCAGTGGACCTATGGGGCTAATTCTCGCTTCAGCCAGTGCACCACGACTGGCATATCAAAGACCATGGTATATGTTGTCATGTCTGTGGGAAGGTGCATATAAAAGAACCTTTGCTGCTAATCGAAAAGAGTAGCCCATGAAGTGGCGACGGCGGGTTTCCTCTCTCAATATATGTGTGGTCCTTAACCATATGTCCGACGCCATATAACCGTAAATAAAATGTGCTGAGTTCGTCGTTAAATAAAACATTTCCTTCCTTCCTGATCTCGTTTTGATATATCAAGGGCTATAACTTGCGTATTATGTTTTCAGAATGAGTTGCCTCCCATAAATCATAGATGGTGATTAATTTCTCCTCTAACTTAGATTGTGGGGATCTATTTAAGATATTACCACATAGATACTTTATACATTCAAATGCTAAGGAGGGTTTTTAAATATGTCCTTGAACTAGGTTCTAGGGAAATGTGGAGTGACAGTGACAGCTACCCTTAAACGGCGAGCTCTGCCTAGCTACTAAAGGACCTATACAAAACTCCGCAATCAATATGTTGGTGCCCATGATGCTCATTTGTACTAGTGTACCAAATACCATAGAAGCTGTGTAATGGGGCCTACAACACTTACCAGTAAGTGCCTAGGATCTAAGAGATCATAGTATCTTAGTGAAGGAATACAAATATTTATTTTATCGATAACTGAAATATTAAAATGATGGTCAGTTCAAACTTTCTGAAGCAAAATATTTAGATAGGTAGGGTCTAAGTGTACTCTGACCTCAGGGTCGTGCCCTCCGGAGGGCACGGGAGGCAGTTGCCCCCCTGAGAATCTCACTCTTTTTTTACTCCAGAAAATAACACAGGCCCGTAGCTAGGATTTTGAGAGGGGGTGGGGGTCGTTTAGGCTTATGGTGAGGCGATGACCCCCCTCCCCGACCCCCCCCCCCCCCCATTGGCTACGGGCCTGTAACATACACATCTCAGGGTTTAATTTGTATAGTGTTTCATTTGTTAGTAAAAAAAGTAGTGTCCCCCTCTAGGATTTTGATCAGGGTACGGCCCTGGACCTAATTAGTGACACTATCACCTTTAGGTTAGAAAAATCCCAGCTCAAGACGCAAAAATGTCATGACGAGTCCTTCAATCGAGAGGGAATGACGAAAATATAAACAGGTGATACAAGGCTTGCAATCAAATGCCAAATTTATGTTTGCACATGGTCGCCTAATAAGCCAGAATTTGGATAATAATTATGTGAAATTTGTTATTAACTTTTATGTTATTGAAAGTTTTTAGAGAGGACACATGATGATGGTTTGCCATGGGTGTGAAACAACTGGGTATGCTACATAAGAACAAAGTACATATCGATAGCACACTTTACTGGTGTAGGTGAAAGATGAACATAGTACCTCTTTCTAACTGATACTTCTGTGACATATTGAGCATTAGTGATTTCCATGATTGATTGTATTAACAAATTGGTCGGTTCGGCTTTACCGATGAGATGATCGATTAGTAAACAAACCCATAATCGATTGTGTGGGAAAATGTTAACAGTAACTGTGCCTCCAGTTTACATGATGGGATTTAAGTAAATAGGTTGGGGTTGGGCTTTGTTTTAATGGGTATACAAAGACAATGTATATTAAATAATGATTAAAGGTAATTTTTAGTGGCTATTATAGGGAAGACAACAATATGTGCATGTTCCTTAAAATTGAGATCCTTATTAGTTATATAATTCTAACCGATTGCGTAATCGAAAGTTTAAAGGCTAGTGTAAACCGATTATAACAGATGATCCGTGGTGAAAGTCTAACCGATATAACACATATAAAAAAAACTTTTCACATTTATTGTCTGTGTTGTGATATAGATATTTTCTGACGGCGTTTAGCTCCAATATTATATCCAATTCTCATTAACGGTAAGGATTAGACAAATATAACTTGGTTTATAGTTGCATATATGTATCTTCATTTGAATGAATGTTTAAAGCTGGTTGTTTGATGTTGTTGGGTTTGTTTTTTTGGTTTGGGTTTTTTGGGGGGAGGGGGTTTTGGGGGGTGGGGGGTTGGGGGAGGGGGTCTTTAATTAAAATTCGTTTGCTCAGTGTTAAGTTTTAGAGTTTCGGTCCATTTCTCAAAAAAAGAGAGGAAATCCTAGATTGTTAAATTTTGGTTTATAGTTGCATTTATGAATGTTCATCTCAGAACGTTTAATAAAACAAAAGTTAATAAAAAAAAATTAAAGTGATTACTAGTACAATGTATTATTATTTTTATATATATTTTTTTGTATTATGCACTGAGATAACCATCTGTGGAAGCAACCATGACAGACAACAAATAAGTTTATGGTAGGGGAGACATTTAATTTCACCGAATTCCTGTTTGAATCCTACATCTTCATATTAAACCTGCTTTCTATTCTTCATGCTGTTAACTTTAGCTATTTCACGAAATGAATCATCACAGTTCACGCATTTCATTCTGATTTTAACAGAATTTCATTTTAATGTGCATCCATTTTAACCAACATCACTACATTAACCGCTGTGTTCCCGTGCATTAAGCTTGAGCGCCGTATTATTTCCATCACGTTGCGAAGTCCTTGCATAAGCTAACGGTGGTAGGTAGCGCAATACACAATAACAACCAGACATAACGTAACATTGCGCGTGCCACCCAGACGGCGATCGCTGAAGGACACACTGACCCATATCATTACCGTCACACGTACGACGGCGCGCATCGTTCCGTATGAGGCAACTGGGTCATAACAATGTAATTAGCGTAACGGACAGCTCAGTCTGATTTAGATTATGAATAACCTAGAATTTACTCAATTAAACGGGACTGACCAAGATGTTTACATGTGGTGTAGCACGAAATGTCCGTAAACGTCGTGCTTTTAAATCTAAACGGTCACGGATCGTGCTTTCTGACAACTTTTTGTTTACAAAATGTAATGTTATAAAGTTATCCAGCCAGTGCACCACGACTGGTATATCAAAGGCCGTGGCATATGCTATCCTGTCTGTGTGATGGTGCATATAAAATATCCCCTGCTGCTAATCGAAAAGAGTAGGTCATGAAGCGGGTTTCCTCCCTCAATATCTGTGTGGTCCGTAACCATATTTTTCTGACATCCAGATGATACAAAATTCAGTTCTATTTGGCTTTCTACCACCATCACTATCAAGTGGCAGAAATCGGTCGTGGATACGATACTGATCCTGCTTCACAACAGGTGCCCCTGCGCGTGCTGTAACCTCACCGTGGTGCAGGGGTGTAACATTCTCTTTGAGAATGGCCAATACAGCACAAATTGAAGTTTAGAGTAACATTCGGTGTCCGTAAAATTCTGTGATATTTGTATTTGTATTTTTGGCACAGTTCTTTACACTGTTTTTGTTTAAACCTTGAATTTTTATATTGATGTTGATCATCACTTTATTTATTTGCATTACCATAGTTTGACACCCAATAGCCGATGTATTTTTCGTGCTGGGGTGTCGTTAAACATTCATTCATTCATTCATTCACAACAGGTGACTCAGTCTGGCATAGGTGTTTCTTCAGGCTTATGGCACGGACTCTTGCAAGTCACAGACTCTAGGTCCCGAGGTACGTACCTTCTCTATTTCACATTAAATGCACTTTGAGTATTTTGTGTGAAATAAAGAAGATATGTACGGTTTGGTAACATGGGCGAACCTAGTGTACAGCCTCAGAGTTACTGCAAACACCAGGATCACATACACGCTTTGTTATCGGATACATGCTCTACATTAGTAAGGCGGTCTCTCGCGGTAGAATGCTCGCCTGAGGTGCTTGCGGGGTAGGATCGAACTACCCCAGTGGACCCACTCTGATTGTGTTTTCTTTTCTGTCCCAACCAATGCTCCACTAGTATATCAAAGGTCGTGGTATGTGCTGTCCTAGCTGTGGGGAAAATACATATAAAAGAGCCCATGTTGCTAGTGGAAAAATGTAGCGGGTTTCCTCTACGACTAAGTGTCAAAAATTACCAAATGTTTGGCATCCAATAACTGATGACTAATAAATCAGTATGCTCTAATGGTGTTGTTAAACAAAACAAACTTTAATTTTATAACAAGAAGAAAGGAAATGTTTTATTTAACGACGCACTCAACACATTTTATTTACGGTTATATGGCGTCGGACATATGGTTAAGAACCACACAGATGTTGATAAGGATACCGCAATCGCCACTTCATGGGCTACTCTTTTCGATTAACAGGAAGGGATCTTTTTTATGCACCATTCCACAGACAAGATAGTACATACCACGGCCTTTGTTACACCAGTTGTGGAGCACTGGCTGGAACGAAAAATAGCCCATATCGACAGAAAAATAGATGACGATAAGAAAGAGAAAGGCTACATCCGAATCATAAATCATAAGTCACCCCACGAGCCAAGACTATCTGATGTTCTGATGCTAATCCACAACAGCATGTTTGAGTCAAACGTTATGCATAGTAATTTCTATAAAATAAAATAATAAAATAAATTAAATTAAAATTAAAACAGCAGAATCATCACAATCAACATAATTAACTACAGACTGCGAAGTCATTTATAACTAGACTTATTCAAGGTGATGTGAGGAGTCTTAAGGTTATCCCAAAGTAAGTCTACACTTACTGGGACTCCACTGTTTACACACACACACACACACACACACACACACACACACACACACACACACACACACACACACACACATATATATATATATATATATATATATATATATATATATATATTATATTATATTATATATTATATATTCGAGTATCATTATTACAACAGTCTGTAAATGTTAGGGTGTGGTTATGTCCTACTCATACTTCCATTTAAAAATAAAACCCCCACACACACACAAAGGACCCCCCCCCCCCCCCACCTCCCCCATGTAATGTAACATTAGGTTTATTAAACAATACGTGCAAATAGGAGAAATATAGGACATTATATAACAGTAAAACAAATCAACTATATCATGCTGTCTAGAAAGCTGTTGGTAACGTATCTGATGCGCAATACATCAGTCAGGTCGTAACACTGTGACCATCTGCGAACACGTTTCCGCCCCCCGGGTGTATATAGTGTTACCTGTGACACTCGCAACTGATTACTAGACTAAATAAAGACTTTATTACAGTAGATTTCACCTCAGTTGTCGCTTCATACAACAGTCATAACATACAAACTTCCCTGAAGCCGTTAGATAAGTCAGTTATTTCACATTTCCTTGTTGGATGTAATGGCGAAGGAAATGATCACGATAACTATGATTATGGTGTTCGTGGTCTTGATTGGTTGTCACGATATCATTTATCATCATCATTATCATCATCATCATCATCATCATCATCATCATCACCACCACCAGTATTATTAGTCATCATTGCCATGGCAATAACATAAAACAAAGAAAGGCTCGGCTAAAACAAAAACAACTTTTATGAACTATTGTAAATCGTATATGAACGTTATTAGTTAAGTTTAAATGCATGCAAATTAATAGTTATTATACTTATAAATAAAAATGATTAAGCAAAGACAGTAATACTTTCTAATGGAATTGTCGACACCTTTTCCTGGGGTGGATACAGGAAATTGAAAAAGGAATGAAGTGGGGGAAAAGTTTGTTTTCTTTAATGATACCACTTGAGCACATTGATTTATTAATCATCGGCTATTGGATGTCAAACATATGGTCATTTTGACAGTCATATAGATGAAACCCACTACATGGTAATTTTGACAGTCATATAGATGAAACCCACTACATTTTTCCATTAGTAGCGAGAGATTTTTTATATGCACCATCCCACATACCACGACTTTTGACATACCAGTCGTGGTGCACTGGCTGGAACGAGAAATAGCCCAATGGGACCACCGACGGGGATCGACCTCAGACCGACCGCGCATCAGGCGAGTGCTTTACCACTGGGCTACGTCCCGCCCGAATGAAGTGAAATGTTACACGAATTGGAAACTGGGGGATTCAAAATATTAGTGCGCTGAATTCCATAAGGGATTTATAGTGTCTCTTCAAAAATGGGTCGCGGACCTACTACCCACTGCAACTCCTTGGTCCGTCTAAGGTTCCTAAATTGAATGTTTTCAATTAGTTCCCCAAATGTTCAAACCTGTGTAAATATACTGGATTAGGTCATATTTCAAATGTACTTTAACAGACGTTTGCTGTCTCTGCTTCTTTCATAATGGTTGGATTCAGTGACAACTGGCAACTGACAAATGTAAACAATATCCGCTCTCAAAACATAACCTGTGAGCTCGATGCATGGAACACCTGGCTTTTCGAAATGAAAACAATAAATGATTTGTGTCTTTCAAATCACATTTGTCAACACTGAGTTATGTGCAAAAACGAAATTCAATCACGCCATCTGTTGATTGTATTGTGTGATTACGGGACCTTTTTTTTCTTTTTTGTGACGATTCACACAAATGAATGGAAAAAACATTTGTGTGTTTTGACATGAACTATCAGGAGCTTTTCCTCGAATTCGAGTTACACGGGTCATATTTTTATTATCTTAAATACACTCAAAAGATTGCACATTCTACTTATAAGGGTTTCACCTTTACCAATCTAGACACGTTATACGCACCTATTGTACCCGTACATTCTCAGTGACTTCCAATCTAGAGTTATATGTGCTGTTTAGCACATCATTATTACCTACGAATTTAGTACCAGCTGTTAAATATATGCAATATAAAGCAAATGAATATTGTTCTATGTTATCTAGGTACATTTCAAACCACGAAAAGAAATAAATATTTGTTTAATGTCACATTGGTGCAGTTTAAGCTACGAAAAAAAGAGAATATTTTAGAGAACACCTCAGCACATTTTAAACTATGCCTGTTTAATGTCTAATGTAATGTGGTTATTTTAACACTTGGTCGATAGATATAGAGAGGGCATTTGCTTTCAGTGAATAAGCTGGTATAGATTTTTATATACACTTTCCCATACAGTGACCATTACATGCCATGGCGGGCTATCAACCCTGCTACATCGCACCTTAGGCGAGCACTCTTCATTCCGTTTTATTTAGAGGGGGGATCCGAAGGGAGTGTG
Organism: Gigantopelta aegis; assembly: GCF_016097555.1. Lineage (NCBI taxonomy): Eukaryota > Metazoa > Mollusca > Gastropoda > Neomphalida > Peltospiridae > Gigantopelta > Gigantopelta aegis. Next base: position 23,080,636 of record NC_054701.1, on the reverse strand, counting down.
TAGTCATTTTAAAGGTTAAACTATTTTAACATTATTAAAATTAAAATTTACTTACATTTGTTTGCTATATATAATATATAACTAATGCATTTGTTAACATCGTTTTGTAATATCTCAATGTCGAATTGTGTTTAAAATAATTTCGTACGTAGGCCTACGACTTTATTTTTAATTTCAACGACCAAATGAAAGAAAGATCAGTTATAAACAACACTTCACGGTAATTCAAGACATGTACTGTGATTACATTCTTATTTATACGGATGGATCATGGGATGGGAATTCTGTTGCGATTGTGTTATAATATTTCCATCAGATACAATAATATCTATGAGATTACCTAATTTGGCAACTATTTGTTCTTACAAAACCTGGGAAGTCATTAAAGCCCTGAAAAAAAAATCAAGGCTTTCGCAGCTTTCAAATACTAGTATATTATTTTCAGTGCTCACTTTCGTGTCTCCAAGTGTTATATAATATGAAGCTGGAAATTCGCTTAATTGGGATGGTGATACAAAAGTGTCTTTCTATCCATTGCCAATAAAGGTATTGTATTCTGGGTGCCCTGCCATACTGGCATCAGGTGAAATGAAAAGACAGCTATAGGTGACACATCTGTTTGGGTTTGCTTCATTTCAGGGTTGGTATCATCTAAAACATAACGTTAACCAATATATATTTTCAACTTGGTAAGATAATTGGAACGGTGCTGTTGTGAACAAGCTTCATTTTGTCCAGCCAGTCCTGGGGAAAGTGGCAGTCCTTTTAAAGGCAGTGCAGGAAGAATGAAATAGTATGGTGGTGTGCTCGCATATGGTATACATATTTGGCTAATTTATTTATTCTGAAGAATGGTCCTCCACTGCCACTGTCAGTGTACACCGATCACATATTGGTGGAGTGCAATCATCTTGGACTGATGAGTAAATATATATTTGGTAGACGAAATGTTATGGAATCTTTCGATTATTAATTTTGAGAATTTGACAGGATGTTGAATTTTATTAGAAATTTTAGTATACTTACCTGTGATATTTATATTTTAGTATACTTACCTGTGATATTTATATTTTAGTATACTTACCTGTGATATTTATATTTGTACACAACTCTCTACACTGTGTTTTAATTTAACTTTTGAAAGAAAAGGAAAGGAAGGGGTGTTATATATAACGACGCACTCACACATTTTAATTATGGTAATATGGGGTCGTACATATAGTTAAGGACCACATATATTATGAGACAAGAAACCTGATGCCACCACGCAACAGGGTACTCTTTGCGATTAGCAGCAAGGCATTTTTTATATGTAGCAATCCACAATTATTATAGTACATATCACGTCCTTTGTTACACCAGTTGAGGAGCATAGGCTGGAACGAGAAATAGCCCAATGAGCTAACCGACGGGATCGATCCTTTACCGACCGGGCATCAGGCGAGCGCTTTACCGCTTGGCTACGTCTCACTCCTTTAACTTTTGAATTTTTATATTGATTTTGTAATTCATTTACTTATTTTTGTTCGACACCCAATATATCAACAGCCTGTTGATTGCCATTTTAGTGAATTCGACCCCTCAAAGGAAAATGATGGATCCGCCGATGTAATTAAGTAACATTGTCTTATGTTGAATCACAATTCGTACAATGTTGTCATTTCCACATTATGAATCCCAATCACGTCATTAAATAGTTTTTAATGCAAAGTTATTCGGCCATAGCTATATGTTTAGAGTATAAAACCGAGTAAGAATAAAAATCGGTTTAAGAGTGATGGAATATTACACATAATGTACCGATGGACCCGATCATCCTCGGTTCTTGTTTAGCTGTCTCGCGCGGACACTGGTCAGTCATGCGCAATGAGTGTCGTCTGCTCTTCACGCTCCAGTGACCCAATCTACTGACCCGCGCATACAAATAACACCATGTCAACAGGGCCAGCCCATCCAATGCCTGTTCGACCACGGACCAATCGCGATAAAAAGGCTCATCCCTCACTTTAAGGTCTGAACACAATCGCAGAGCCCGTTCGAGATGTCCATAGATATGGACAGCGACGACAATTATCTCCTTCCATTATAACGTGTAACATATTAACAATGAAGACCAATTCAAAGTTTGCCAACACCAGTGGTTGGCACGAATACCTGGATACTGCGTAATACATCTTTTCAGTTTCCTTTTTGTGTTTTTCTTCTTATTATTATTTTAATTTTCTGTGATGCCACAATAGTAAAACTGAGATGAAAAATGTAGCAATTATCGGAGCTGGCTGCAGTGGTCTCACGGCTATTAAAGCCTGTTTGGAAGAAAACCTATTCCCAGTTTGTTTCGAAATGAGCAATAAGATTGGCGGACTATGGAATTACTCAGATGATGTCGAAGACGAAAGGGCAAGCATATATAAAAACCTTGTCATCAACACCAGCAAAGAAATGATGGCCTTCAGCGACTTTCCTATCCCAGAGGACTTCCCACCGTTCATGCCGCACGATCTCGTCCTCAAATATCTCTTCCTTTACGTCGAGAGTTTTGGTCTGAAGAAATACATTCAGTTTGACACTCATGTTAGATACATAACTCGGGCTCCCGATTACGCAGAATCCGGAAGGTGGGTTATCACCGTCCAAAAGAAAGGGTGCGAGTCAAAAAGCCAAGTGTTTGATGGAGTCATGGTCTGTACCGGACATCACACGGTGCCGTACACGCCCAGTTTCGTGGGACTTGAGAGGTTCAAGGGAGTAACATTTCATTCTCATAAGTACAAGGACTCGTCTAAGTTCGCCGGAAGAAGAGTTCTTATTGTTGGTAAGTAGGTCGATAGAATGTTTCTTGGTTTGTATTATTGGGTTGACTTTAAATATATATTGTGTTATCAATGCTTATGTATCATATCTTATTCTGGGTATTTTTTAAATTAAATTTTATGTTCTACATCATCGTTTTCTTCGTCATTGTCATCATTATAATCATCGTCAAAATCGTCATCGTTCTTGTAATCATCATTATTATTACTATTAATAAAACAAATTGGAAATATATGGGGTCTTCAAAACAAATCTAATCTGTAAGAGAAAGTCTCGTTAATGCTGGTTAAAATTGTTTATGTTGTACTGTATTGTCACTGAAAGAAATCACAAAACATTGCGATACCTGTTGATAATGAAGCGAATTGCTGCATCTGGTTACCGTGCGGGCTGTTAAAACGTGCTGAGTGTTGATACTTTGGGTGATACTGGGAGTCATAGGTCACATATTGGACATCATAGTCTTAATGATTACTGATAGATGTTGCGAGCTAAATGTCACCCATCTGTTGTCATACTCATGAATGACGTAATGAATGTTTACCAATATGTCGAGTGACATAGCGAACTGAATGTTATATTGTTTATGTCATAATAATGATGATTAAGAGTATCTACAAAGGGCGTCTGAAGAGGAGACATTGCCCACCCCTCACCCAACCCCACCCTTCCTCCCCCCCCCCAAAAAAAAGAGAAAAAAAAAAAAAAAAAAAAAAAAAAATCTGAAGATAGTGTATTAGCTTCTAGTTCAAAATTAAATTAATAGATAGCTGCCTTCCCATCCAGTTGCTGTCATTTTCCTACGCCTATACTCTTTGGTGATATTGCCAGTTTGTCAGCAATAGAAATTTAGTCGGGTGACATTGTAATCCATACGCCACCAAGCAGATGTCAAAATCAACGTCAAAAGGGTTAACTTTAAACTGAGAATAAACATTTAGTACCATATATTGTTTAATGTAATCGAAGCGAACTAAAATATATACTATGGCAATGTATAATGTTACTATAGATTCTGTACATATTAAACTGTGATCAAGTAATTTAATATAATGCAGTGAACATTCGAACTGCGTTTTCTTCTTTGTCAACATAATGATGATTATCAACATATAAAACACAACACATCATTCAGACAATCATTAAAACTCAACTTTTTGTAAAAGATTTTAAATAGCTTTATGAGACTGACAGCAACTTGTTTAACGGAAGGAATTCGTTCACATTTATTTAGTGTACACGTGGTAATATAATGTTTCAGTTACCCAATAAAACAAAACAACGCTGTTTTATTGGTGTCATGTGGCAGATTCCTGAAGTCTTAATTATAAGTAGTTCGTGTAATAAGGTGGTAACTATCAAATGAAACTTTAATATAAAGCAACAATATTTCTGTTTTAAAAACTTATACATTTTATTAATTTATATACTGAACACAATTCCTCAACCCCAAAACAAGGTTACTTGTATTCTTATTCTAGTTTCTTTACATAAAAATCCCCGAACTTAACATTTCAACTATTTTATGCATTGAAGTTTAAAATAATGCTCCGAAATTGTATGTGGAGTAATGTTATATTCGCAATGGCGTCAAATTGTAGAAATATATTTGAAAACTCTTCTGTTTTATTTCACAAAACAAATCGTATGTGTTGAAAGTTGAAATGACTATTTCGTATTTTTATGTAAGATAATCGTGAATTCTCACTGGTATCAAGTCAAATTTCAGGAATAAAACCATAGAAACGTATGAGTAAAATGCCTGGAATTCGATTTCAGAGTATATGAAAAATCTCCCATTTTACATCAAATAAATGTAATAACTTCGTTAAAAGTTAAAATGAATGGTCCGAAAATATATGTGAAGTAATTATATGTTAGCATTGCCATCAAGTCAATTTTTGAAATTTAAAATCCTAAAATTAGTGAACTTCTGCGTTAAAGGGATACCGTTAAATGTATGTGAAGATAAAAGTATGTGAAGAACTTTTATGCATTCAAAGTTAACACGAATGTTTAGAAATTATATAATGGAATGAAGCTATATTTTATCACTGGCATCAATGGCTTCAAATTTTTCGGAGATCAAAAGCCTAGAATTATACACGTGAACTGCCTGTTACCTAATTCCAGATTAGACGCGAACACAATTTGCAATCTACTGCGTTTGCATCCTATTAACTTAGTAAAGTGCCAATAAATCAATTCATTGTATGTTTGAAAACATCTTCTGTTTAACTCAAACTAAAATGTAACCAACTTCAAGCGTTCAAGGTCAAAATTAATGTATCTAAATTACACGTGAAATAGTGCTAATTTTTAACTGGCCTAATTTCAATTTCACAGATAAAAACTTTACAAATAAATATACGAGTAAACCGATTTCAGAGAAGAAGCGAACACTATTCGTAACCTTGACATTCCATCGCTTTTTCATCGTATTACTAAAGACCCGTCGATTAAATCTAGCCTGACCCAGTGACGACGGATCAAATAATGGCCGTGGTCGCAAGGAACAAAGTCTGTCACCGAATGGACGCAGTTTAACGGGAAAAGTCTTTGTCTTCGCGAACAATCCCCCCTTCAACAGATGTTAGAGCGTCATCTTCAACTTAATGCACTTAAAACGCATTGAAGCGAAGTAAAGAAACTTGGAGAGGGACAATATTATAGCATGAATAGCTCGTGCTTAATGTCCGATCGTTATCGTATCTCGACATGAAACTAACACTGTCGTTAATTTCCCCTTCTTCTCTGTAATCTTAGGGGGAGACGTTGCGGTTTTGTGGTTTTGCTGTTTTGGTGCACGCAAATAATACACATAGGAAATGACACAGAAGGTGTGTTTTGGGGTACCCTACTTGTGCCACAGAGTTCAACTACATTTATAAGCAAGACGGGTAGTTGTCTCACTCGAATCGTTAAACAAAACAGTAACCTAAAGGATTAGGATGATATTTTATTTCAAAGTTAAAGGTACTTGTTTAACTTATGAAATGTCTAAATCTGTTTTTTGTTGTTGTTGGGGTTTTTTGTGCGTGTGTGGGGAGGGGGGACGGGGTTTTTTTTTGCCACAAAATATAATTTTATCATACCTCACTGGCGTACACTGGCGGTGCATATCCCCCTCCCCACTCCATTTATCTTTCCCCACTATCTTTTACATCTGTCTGTCGTACCACAACACGACACATAGTGAGTGTGCGTTCTTGCACCCAATGAGGGTGCCCCCAATGTAGAATCCTGTCGACTTACAATTCAGTAGGATGTAGTACAAAAAGGTACTTTAAAAAAAAAAAAACACTCACAATCATATCAAGACATTAGATCAACCATAAACTTTTAAGGGTTTAGCCAGAAGTTCCATGTCTATTTTAGAAGACTAGCGGGACGGAACGTAACCCAGTGGTAAAGCGCACGCCTGAAGTGCGATCGGTATAGGATCGATCCCTGTCGGTGGGTCCCTTGGGCTATTTCTCGTTCGAGCCAGTGCACCGCAACTGTATATCAAAGACCGTGGTATGTGCTATCCTGTCTGTAGGATGGTGCATATAAAAGATCTTTTGCTACTAATGGAAAAATGTAGCGAGTTTCCTCTCTAAGACTATATGTCACAATAACCATATGTTTGACATCCAATAGCCGATAATTAATAAATCAATGTGCTCTAGTGGTGGCGTTAAACAAAACAAACTTTTTAATGGCTTAGCTGGAAATCATACCTCGCAATACGACATTCGACACATTCTTGTCAATGCACGAGCGTGGGTTATTAAAGTGACAGACACTAGTTTTTAAGCACTACAGCGTGTTTTTCAGTATTAGAGCCGTTTTTGATAACTAAAATAAGATATTACTTAGATCTTATTATTTAGATTATATTTGTCCGTACATCCGAAGTGTTGCTGGTCATCCTGGTGTTTCTAATACCTACGAAATGCATTTTTCTTATTAAAGGGACATTCCTGAGTTTGTTGCACTGTAGGATGTTTCCGACTAATAAAATATTTCTACGGCTAAACTTACATATTAAATATATTTTCTTGTTTAGAATATCAGTTTCTGTATATTCAGTCTGTTTCTGGTCGTCTTAATATTTGTAAGAAGCCCGAACTGGATTTTGTCTTCAAATAATTTCGTACGTACGAAAAAATCAGTTTTTAGGAAATAAAATTAAATTTAACTTAGTAAAAATATTAGAACGATCAGAAACACGTTTAATATACAGCCACTAATATTTTATGCAGAAAAATTTGATATGTAATTACAATCGTTAAAAAGGCTCAGTTAGTCGACATATTAAAAGTTGCAGCAAACTCAGGACTGTCCCTTTAATGAAAACGCACATACCTCTGAGAAGTAAAGTTTATGGAAACGAGCTCTAGTCTATTTGGAAATCGTATTTCCCCATTTCAACATTATAGACTCTTGTTTCACTCTGTTGTAACTTTTTCCATGTAATAGGTTTGCAGATTAATCAAATTTGGTGTCCATTTTAACGGGTTGAAACTAGGCTAATTCTTAAACATTCAATTTTTAAAAACAAATTACACACAAACACCTATATAGTTTTGGTGCTTCAAATAAATGTCATTTGCGATATGATTACAACTTATTTTATTTTGTTTTATAGGCCTGCAAAATTTGTTTTTATTGTTTTGATACAATTTTATTTTATATATGTAGTAATGTACTAAACAGCTTTTATACAAATGTTCACTCTCAACCTTGGCTGCATCTATGTTTCCAGGAATGGGAAATTCAGCCGTGGATATAGCCGTTGACCTCTGCAAGGTGACATCCAAGGTAAGACAACTGTGGAATTGTTTCTTTAAGTCTGTATTGTGAGGACAAAACAGACTTTTTGGTACAGTGATTAAGCCACCAGTCTTAAAGATACTAGATGTATATCAAAATTACAATTGCCATATTTCGTTATTTTTGGAATTTATGGAATAAATAAATACAAATAAATCGACCCCACGCATATTGTTTGCATACATAACTCAAGACATAAGCGTACGAGACAGGGGGGCAGGGGGGAATTGCCTCACAAGTGCTGGAGAAAAAACATGAAATTTGGAGAAAAAAATATGGATTTATTCGGGCAAAATGTGCTAACCTGAGATCTTTTTACAATGTATTTCAATCATTCTACCCTCAAAATTAGTTGTAATCCATGCAAAAATGCGTAGTGATTCGTTTGCAACCCTATATAGCTGTTTGGTAGTATATGAATAAACGTTGTGTTCCTGTTTCGGGCATTTTCGTTTAATTCGGGCAAAAACCAGCCTGTCCCCCTACAAAAATGACTCAAGAATATCAAAGCTGTTATGTGCTCATACGCAGTACAAACTGCGTCGCGTTCAGGACGACTAGATTCCTGTCTGAACACCTTATAACAAATCTTAAGAAATTGGTGAATCCAGAAAATTTGGTAAACTTCTTCCCAGTGAACAAGTTTTATTTTGGTCCATCAACTGTCATGGCTTGTAGCCTACTATCTTGTTTTAATGGACATTACATGATGCATTGCTGCAATTCAGTGGTAGTAGCTTATATGACAGTAGTGGATTTACTCTCTCATTCTGTAGACCAGGTTTTGAAATTACCAATGATAGACAACAAATAGCTGTAGTTGACAATATGCTGACATATTGTCAAACAAGTATTATTTTGCTTTCTTTTCAAATGTTATTACCAGTTTTCAAAATGTCTAAATTTTAACTTTTACTTTTGGCTTCATCGGTTTGTTGTACAATAATTTCCAGTTCATCTAATACAGCATTTGTGGCAATATTGTATTGCATTCAATGTCGGGCTGGATCTGGCTCAGTCGGCAGAGCGATCTCCTGAGATACCTAGGTTGTAGACTCGATCCTCCTCTGGTTCGGTTTTCCCGTTCCAGCCAGTACCCCACGACATATATATCAAAGACCGTGGTATGTGCTGTCCTGCCTGATGGATAATGCATATAAGTAAAATCCCATGTTAATGGAAAAAAAATGTGGCAGATTTTCTCTAAGTCTATATCATAATTATCAAATGCTTGACATTCAACAGCCGATGATTAATAAACAAATCAGTGTACTCTAGTGGTGTCGTTCAGTGGTATAGCGCTCGTCTGATGCATGATAAATCTAGAATCGATCCCCCTCATTCCAGACAGTGTTCCACAACTGGTGTAACAAAGGCCGTGGTATGTACTATCTTGTCTGTGGGATGGTGCATATAAAAGATCCCTTGCTGCTAATCGGAAGGAGTAGCCCATGAAGAGACGACAGAGGGTTTCCTCTCTCAATATCTGTCATTAACCATATCTCCGACGCCATATAACCGTACCGGTAATTAAAATGTGTTAAGTGCGTCGTTAAATAAAACATTTCCTTCCTTCCTTCTAGTGATGTCTCCAAACTAAACAAACTTTAACGTTCTGTGTGTGTTGTTATTTGTTTCAGTTACTGATCAGTACACGGAGAGGAGCCTGGGTCATCAGCAGGACGGGGCTGTGGGGAATCCCCAACGACTTCCTTGCCAACAACCGCTTCATCTTCACTCTGCCTCTGTGCCTGCTGCAGTGGTGCGTGGAGAAACAAACCAATCTGAGGCTGGATCACACCATATATGGCCTGCTGCCAAAACACAGGTACGTCTTACTTAACGTACTTCAAATAATCTCACCAGTACTTGTTGTAGGCGGTCTTGCTGTCGTCCCTACTACTTTTGCAGTTGTCAATCATTCATTGATCCATAAATCCTTTTTGTGATGAAGTATTGTAAAACATTCATTCATTATTTCACATATTTTGGTTCTGTTGTTACAATGGTATTGGGTTTTTTTTTATTGTCGTCGTTGTTATTAAAACTATAATTTCAGTCTAAGTTAAAGAATGTCTACAATCACATTTAGCCAAAGTCTACAAATATAATGTCAAAAATCATGTCTGTTTCAACTCTTGTGTGTGTGTGCTTATATCCAATTAAGGTTCAAGCACGTTGTCCTAGGCATACACCTCAGCTATCTGGGCTGTCTGTCCAGGACAGTGAGTTAGTTGTTAGTGGTTAGTGAGAGAGAAGAGGGTGTAGTGGTCTTACACTTACCCACTGAGTCGATAAAACTCGCTCCGGGTGGAAGCCGGTACCGGGCTGCGAAGCCTGTACCTACCAGTCTCATGTCCCATGACTTAACCACGACACCACCGAGGCCAGTATAATGTCTGTGTATGAAGTGTATCGCAATAAAAGAAGAATATTTTATTGAAGCTAATTAATGAAACCGATAAAACAATCATGATGTCATATGTTTGCAAACGATGAGAATATTGTCTGACACTCTCTATTCACAATTTGTGGCATGCGTTATAAGATACAGAGCATCAGACGTCATTTTAAAAACTTACTTTGCATCGCGATATGAATTTAAAACTTTCAGGTGAATCTGTATACTAAAATCTCCATGAAGTTACAAGCATGACCTCTCTACAGACTACCTAAACTACATGAAAAATGATGATATATTTATAAAACGAATACTGAAGCAGATGGTATTCTTCTTTGAAGAAGCGATGTACACCATCAGTTACCTAGATACCAACATCTTATTTTGCAAAACCGATCTACGTACACTCCCTTCTTGTTTTTTAAGTATCTACCTACCTTTCCATGTGCGAATTCTGCGGACGAGGGACGTGGGTGCACAAGTCGTCTCCATGGTTTGAAATGTCTTCATTTCATAATGAAATCACCACGCCAACTGCATTAAACATTTTACATGCTTTTGATATACCAACCTGGTAACGTATCTGTTTTACTTCCAGACTTCTCGAGGCGCATCCAACCATCAACGATGAACTTCCGTTCCATATAATGACGGGGAAGATTGGAATCAAGTGCAATGTGGACGAATTCCTCGAAAATGGCGTCTTGTTCACCGATAGGACATTCGAACAAATCGACGACGTCATATTCTGCACCGGATACGACTATCGGGTCGATTTTGTGGACCCAAGTGTTTTGCAGATTGTTGACAATAAAACGAAACTGTTCAAATATATGTTTCCCCCGGAATTACCACACAGCACGTTTGCCGTCATTGGACTTGTTCAGCCTATTGGCTCCATTATTCCCGTTTCTGAGATTCAGAGCAGATGGTTCTCCCGTCTTTTGAATGGTAAGCAATTTTATTATTACACCTAACCATTATAATGTGGGGTGGGCAGTAAAAACGAGTCAGGATTTTGTATATCTCCACTTACGCAAAAGGGTTATTTCTAAACTGAAAGCGGCTTTAAATATGCATGGCTTTTATTTGAAAGCTGCACTTACAAAACTATTGGTCTGGACATAAAAACAAAAAAGGAAAAGCTGTGATCCAGGCTTTTAACAAGGCTGTTTCCAGGTTGTCCATATTTGTTATATTCAAGATGTATTGTCTGTGTCAAGTCACTTACCATGGACTAGGTTACTATGTTTTGATATCGTGGTATTTTGGCGAGCTTCACCGTTATCGAACCGAGCCCAATAACCACGTTATCAAAACGTAGTAACCAGATTTTGTTTTTATCATGCAACCTCCTTCAAAGCTATATTTTTTTACTTTTTTCTCTGGATTTGAAAATTTACATTTACGTGCAAGCGTGCTCAAATGTGACAGATTGACTACTTGAACGTATCAATGCATTATAAATAGTTTACACATATTAACGATACATCATTCACCATTGCAGGAAATGTGTCACTGCCATCGAAAGAGGTCATGTACCAAGATATGGACTCCAAAGTGAATATAATGGCTCGAAGATACGTGCAGTGTCGACGACATCATTTGCAGGTACACGATATGTTTTAATCCAACTGTCTCTGTTTCCATCGTTTGAATTCCATCTAACGTCACCCTGATTCCTTTTACTGTCCACATCCACACTGACGTTTTTGTATCTCGTCAACCGCGATAGGTGCCTATCTTGTGTGGCCATCCAGGCCATACACAGGTATTTCCCACCAGCTCTTGCAGTGTGCTTGATCTGACGTAAGTGTTCAGTTGTCACGTTTGCCATTGTTAAGAGGTACCCACACCCACATATCGATAATAGCCTACTACCATCGATCGTTAGTGTATTGGGTTAGTCTAGCTCTTAGGAAAGATTTTTGTACATTTTAATATCAAGTGGGGAAAGAAGCTTTTCAGTTAATTTTGGAATGCGCGAAAATCGAATTTCCTGCTATATGAATCACAACATTAGTTATTATGATGGTTATGTATGGCTGTAATAAGTGTTAATAAATATTAACTACAGTGAAACCTCTAAAACCCGGACCCTCTGTAGATTAGAATTCCCTCAAACCGGACATTGTCCTCGGTGCCTTTTAAAAATCAGTACAATAACCTCTCTAAACCGGATACTTCTTAAAACCGGAAATGTATTTGGTCCCGAGGGTGACAGGTTTAGAGTGGTTTCACTATATGTTTACGGTTAGCATTAACTTCCTTAGCCCTGTTGCTGTGGATGCTGGTTCATTTGGGATTTATTTCAATCTAAGCAATGACAAATTGGCTGGCGGATATCACTAACATTTATGCAGTAATTAAACAACAATAGTACCTGTAATAGAACATTTATTACCAGTAAATATTTTACTCATAACTACTTATAATATAATAATAAGATTGGAAATTGCATTAAAACGAATTGTCCAACTAAATCATCAGTCTCCAATATTTCGACATTTAACATTTGAACATGTTGTTAACTAGATAATTTGATAATGTGTTATTGGGATGTGAACCTTCTATTTATTTCCTTGCAGACGTTTTGGATACAGTACATGGACGAAATAGCCTCACAAATCGGGTGTCGTCCAGACCTCCTCAAACTGTTCTTCAACGACCCTGAACTCGCTCTCCGCTGTTTCCTGGGCCCGTGTGTTCCCGCTCAGTACAGACTCCAGGGGCCGGGCAAGTGGGACGGGGCCAGACACATCATCTGTAACTCACTGGCTAGGGCCACAGCCTCCACACGCCGCGTGCAGTCGACTACGCAAGATCCGGAACACGTGACGACAATTAAATATCACAAGATGGACGCATTGCTGACTTTCCGATTTTACCTTATGGTGATGTGCGTGGTGTTCTTTGCATGGGTGTGCAAAGATTCGTTTCTCCTGTAGTGAGTGAGAGACTGACACTGTGAAATACGTCTCCCAAAATGGACTCACGCGATAGGAGATGAATGTACTTCAGACTTCATGTTTAGTACAAATGGATTTCAGAAATTATAGAAGCAAATCACTACTGTGCGCCTGATGTTCCATGTGCAAGAATGGTGCAGGAATGTTTTGCTAAAATACTTTTTGAAAAACTTCTTTTTTTCCCAGATACACATATACGTTTGTTTTCCAAGTCCTGCTATTTCTGGGTATGACTCTTAAGATATGACGGCAGAAATTCTGAAAAGGATGTGTATATTTTGTGTATCATATTATGGAGCTTCTTTTCTTTCTTCCTTTCTTTCTTTTCGTTCTTGGCAAGATGTTTAAAACAGTTTGGAGGCTAAAGTGCTACTTTCGAGTTACTATTGTTATTTTAATTTTCATTAATTATATAATATATCTCCTATGGTGATGATACATAAATATACAGAATTGGTTTTACTACATTGAGTGCATGTGATTTGTACATATATTCTTTTAACTTGCTTCATGTTCTTAAATACTGTAGACTGAGCAGCTGTCAAAAAGTGTGGCAGGCAAGAACGTTAACACTTTTTTTTTCCATTTTTAATATTTATCACATAGCGCCCCACGACTGGTATATCAAAGGCCGTAATATGTGATGTCTAATTTGTAAAAAAAAATATTAATGTAAAAGATCCCAGATTTCATCCGAAGACTACGTCTCAGAATTACTAAACGTATGAGGTCCAATAGCTGACGATTAGCTAATCAACGTGCTCTTGTGGTTCCCGTTAAACACAACAAACTTCATTTCAGTCTCGCTTTCTGTTTTGGAGATATGAAATTTTTTATATTAACTAAAACAAATTTCTTTAAAAATAAATTTGAATAGAAAATAATTGTATGCAGTATATATGTACACCTTGACATGATTCTGGTGTAAACTGTGTAATAAAGATAAACCGAGAAATCCATCGCAAGCACTGTTTTATTGAATGGAATATTTCAATGCTTACATTTAAAAATGGTTATAAACACATTGTTTACTGAACATATTGGCATTTGTGTGTGTGAGAGAGAGAGAGAGAGAGAGAGAGAGAGAGAGAGAGAGAGAGAGAGAGAGAGAGAGAGAGGGTGTCATTTTTGCATCAAATGATTGGATCCAGTCAGAATTAACTTCTGAGCTGAATTTGGATTATATGAACACAAATTCACTTTAAAACTTTACGTGACAATGTCTGTCCCGAAATTCGAGCACTGGCATGGTGCATAACCACTTCCCTGTAAATAATTTTAGCAAATTTCTGTAGAATACTTAGTTTCTTGCTTAGAGTATTATTCTATGCAAATTCACTATGCCACATAGGTGGTTACAAATCTCTCTCTATGATATAAAATACTTACAATTCCTTAGTTGAAATATTATTACATTCACACCTGTATGCGTATTCAGCTATCCCTTTGTTTACCGAAGCTGTAGAAGGGTTTTTGGAGTTTGTACTGGCGAACACTATAAAGTGGCAATCCTCCTACAGACTGAGTTGGAACCATATATCGCGGCCAACATCAGCTTTCCTCTGTGGGCAAACTGGCCACAGACCACAATTAATTTCGCTATATGTTTCTCTATAGCCTTAGTGGCTATACATTTTTTATTAATATCAGCAGGCCCGTGGATTTTTGTATGTACCTTTGCCTGCCTGAAGGACACATACCCTGAAAAGGACAACCCCTGCTGTCCAGCTCTTTCTCCCAGGATATTGGTTTAAACAAACACACACTTTATACTTGGTCGGAGTACACCCATTTTACACAAAAAGCACTACTTTTGCATGGGCCGGAATTACCACAAACAAGTCTTCAAAGTCAACACGTTACACGTTTACAAACTACATGCTCTCTCCTGTCAACTTCAATCAAATAGTTGCCACTTCATAGCCGTCTGCCATGAAATATTCACAGTCAAACAGCAAACTACTTGCGTGGACACATTTCCGGATAACTGTAATCTGAGGCCAACTACCCGATAGTGGGTCATGTCTGTCTACATTCAAAACTCTATCATAACTTCTTTTGGATCCGTTTTGTACAGAGATACGACGTTGAATATGCTAATGGCGGTTTCGTAATCGACTATTGTTTTGGTGTATTACTGGTAAATAGACTAATGCATATTATTACCAATTTTCTCGTTGGGGAAAAAAACCTGATCCTCCTGTTGAGTATGAAGTCCCAACCGGAATCAATTCTTGAAGGGTGGATTTTTGGGTGGAGTTGGCTGTCAAAATTCGTTGTAGGATAACTGTGTCATTTGCAGCTGCTTGGATGTGGATCCAAAACCCCAAAAAGCTCCACAACCCCTACCCCAGACCGGCCACTGTTCTTAAAGAAAGAAACGAAAATAGTCCATTATCCTATTGGAGGTTGTGTACCTGTGAGTACTGACAAACTGGGATAAAAAGTTGAACTTAAGAAAACAACTTTTGGAATTGAACGCGTGTTGTAATTGCGATTGGAAATGCAAGGAATGATTTGATTGGACGGTATTGTTATTCATTGTAAGGAATTATATGACTGGATCCAACCATTTGGCACAACACTGTGTACCATTGGTATTTATTTGTAGAGTGTGTCTAGAACCAGTTGATTATTTTCATTTCCACAGATATATTAAAAATAAAATAGGACTTGTTTGTTGCTGTTATTGGGTGTTACAAATGCCTTGTTTGATTTGTTATGCATTAGAATTTGTTTATGTGTTGTATTGAAATGTATATATATATTTTTAATAGAGTATATTTCATATATAGGGCAGTACGTCGTGTGTATACTAGTATATACAATGTATATATATTCATGTATATCAATATGAGTTAAGTGCCATATCAGTCGCTTCCAACTGCACTTCATTATTTCGATGTGATATGTATAAACTATTAAAATAAAAATCGCATATGACTACGAGTTTGTGTTATGCTTATTTATCTGTTAAATATATATATATATATATATATATTGTTTTTTGCTTTTTTACACACACCTTTTGGTGAGAACATATTTCGTTATTTTTTATAACACATACTGTTTTCACATATACGTCTGATAAAAGTTAAAAGGCATTCGACTGGCTTCTCCCACGGTGATGACTAGGTCGCCAATGCCATACCATCCAATGAAAAAAGCACGACCGAAATCAATCACACTGTGGCGTATTAGGTAACCTAAAACTGATTTGTCTATGACGTTTAATTAGTCTTAGACTACCAACTGCCAGCAGAAAGTTGGCCAACTCGACGGTTGATTTGTAATTTCCCCCTACTTCCGACATGTGCACTCACAAAATGGTTTGGAGTGTTTTTGATGTTTATAAAAGCTGGTATGAATCTTAGTGGCGAATCTAGACGAGGGTGTTGGGTATATGAATCAAGGGCGAACCCAAGGGGACCAAAACTTTCCTTGATTCACCCTTGCAAATTTGCAGAATCGAAATAACTCATCATGTGTGGTGATCGGATGGATCCCAGAATCTGCTTGTTTAAAGACCTTCATGAAAAAAATAACTGAAGGAGTTTACAGGGACGATATGAAAGACAAAAGAAGAAAAGCGAATTTTAGACTACATTGCAAACGATTTTCCGTTGAAGATGGAAAATTATTTTACTTAACAAAACAAATGATGATCGAATTAAGATAATTTAATTTTGGACTGGTAAAGTGCGAGGTCGGTCTAGGATCGACCCGCGTCGGTGGGCCCTATCAGCTATTTCTCGTTCTAGCAAGTACATCACGACTTCATGGGCTACTCTTTTTGATTAGCAGCAAGGTATCATCGACCACTCTTCAGTGTCGGAGGTCGGACCACCGGGAAGACACGTCCACTGTGCGTTCTACATTGGTGTTCTGCAGTGACACGCACACCTGTGTATGCAATACAATGCCATGTAAACACATTTGTTTAAATAGCAGCAGTCGTACTTAATTACATAGTGTCACATTTTAATGTCATTTTGACTTTAATTCTCTGACTTTAGGGGCGGGACGTAGCCCAGTGGTAAAACGCTCGCTTGATGCGCTGTCGGTTTGGGATCAATCCCCGTAGGTGCGCCCATTGGACTATTTCTCGTTCTAGCCAGTGTACCACGACTGGTATATCAAAGGCCGTGGTATGTGCTATCCTGTCTGTAGGATGGTGCATATAAAAGATCCTTTGCTACTAATAGAAAAATGTAGCAAGTTTCCTCTCTAAGACTATATGTAAAAATTACCAAATGTTTGACATCCAATAACCGATGATTAATAAATCAATGTGCTCTAGTGGTGTCGTTAAACAAAACAAACGTTTTAACTCTCTAACTTGGTGTATTGATTTAAAACGTTTTATTTTCGATTTCATACTAAACATTTCTAAATTAAATATAAAATTTCGACTTTTTATTGTAATTGTTTGGTTTGGTTTGTTTGTATTTTGAATTTAGGGATTTCAAAAACAAACAAAAAATTCTTTGTAATCCTTTAAATGACACTTAGATTTAGAGACGCGATGTATGCTAATTTTAATACCGTTTTCATAAAATATGTTTTAATACAATTTTGTATACAGTATTCTGAAAGTTAAAGTCAGTACTGAGATTAACAGAAGTTTATATACACATATTAAGTAATTCATGGAGCCGAGAGGATGATCGATTCTAATAATATTAGTAATAGGAAGGAAATGTTTTATTTAACGACGCACTCAACACATTTTATTTACGGTTATATGGCGTTGGACACATGGTTAAGGACCACACAGATATTGAGGGAGGAAATCCGCTGTCGCCACTTCATGGGCAATATTAATAATATGACCACCGTCTCTTCGGGTGGGTTTAAAGTTTGTTTTGTTTAACGAGACCACTAGAGCACAATGTTTTATTGATCATCGGCTACAGGATGTCAACATTTGATCATTCTAGCAGTCATTCAAGTAACCCGCTACATTTTTGTTTTATTAACAGCGAGGGATTTGTATATGCATTTCTCCACAGACAAGATAGCACATACCACATTTGATAAACCAGTCGTGGGACACTGGTTGGAAAGGGAAAGACCGAATCACAGAATGGGTCCACTGAGAAGCTTTGATCCTATAACCCAACACACATAAGACGAGTGCTTTAGCTTGGTCAGTCTAGAATCGATCTCCGTCGGTGGGCCCATTGGGTTATTTCTCGTTCCAGCCAGTGCACCACGACTGTATATCAAAGGCCATGGTATCTGCTATCCTGTCTGTGGGATGGTGCATATAAACGATCTCTTGCTACTAATGGAAAAATGTACCGGGTTTCCTCTCCAAGAATTATGTCAAAATTACCAAATGGTTGACATCCAATAGCCGATGCCCCTGCGTGTGCTGTAACCTCACCGTGGTGCAGGGGTGTAACAATCTCTTTGAGAATGGCCAATACAGCACAAAATTGAAGTTTTGAGTAAAATTCAGTATCCGTAAAATTCTGTGATATTTGTGTTTTTGCACAGTTCTTTACACTGTTTTTGTTTGGGTCTTGAATTTTTGTATTGATGTTGATCATCACTTTATTTGCATTACCATAGTTTGACACCCAATAGCCGATGTATTTTTCGTGCTGGGGTGTCGTTAAACATTCATTCATTCATTCATTCATTCATTCATTCATTCCAATAGCCGATGATTAATAAATCAATGTGCTCTAGTGGTATCATCAAACAAAAGAAATTTTTATTTATGCTGCAGTTTTGTTTTAAATATTTAGGTTAAATTTTGACAACTTACATTTCGTCACTGTTTTCTATGTTTATAGGTCAAATTGTGTCGCATCAATCAACGGTTTCTGTTGCTATTTTTACGGGGAGAAAACACCAATGAATGAAGTGACGAATTGTTTGGATTAAAAATATAACGGGACTTGTGCAGTCTGACATGTATGTGTGGTTCTGTGTAATATAGAATACACCTGAACATGTTAACGAGTACATTGACATACATAAGTTTACATGTACTTTTTAAAGGTGACTCCGTCCTTAAGCAAAATTCGAGATTTAAAAAAGATATTAAGTTAAAGTTAAAGTTTGTTTTGTTTAACGACACCACTAGAGCACATTGATTTATTAATCATCAGCTATTGGTAATTTGGTAATTTTGACATATAGTCTTAGAGAGGAAACCCGCTTCAGTAGCGGATATTTTATATGCACCATCCTACAGACAGGATAGTACATACCACGGCCTTTGATATACTGGTCATGATGCACTGGCTGGAACGAAAAAAACCTCAAATTAAAATATCATTGTCAAATCAAACTACATTTATACATCAGGGCCGTAGCGGGGGGAGGGGGTGGGGGCAGTTGCCTCCCCACATCCTGTAAAATATATCTGACAATTTCCTGGTTTATTGATATTGACGTCTTAAGTATGTAACATCTCTGAAATGACGGGGAAAATGGTATTTCAGAGCCTTTAGATAGATTCCCCCGGACCCCCTTGTGTCTTGCACATTCCATGCTCGTTCGTTCCAAGAATTCATAATATTCTTAAAACCGCAATTTCAATTTCATGAATAAAAATGTAACATGATATTCTTAAATAAAACTGCAATATTATTTTCCTAAATTAAACTTATTTTAGATCAACGTAGATCTTAGTAACAACGAAAAGATGTACCTCATTTTCTTCGATATATCTGTGTCATTTTTTAAAAATAAAACTGTAAACAATTTTCTTAAATATATGTAAAACTGTTGCATAATTTTCTCACAAAAACTTATAACATTTTCTTAGAGAACGCTGCTAGAACATGTTTTGTTACTATAACATTTATCAATTTTTTAATTTATTTTTTGGAGGGGGATGGTGTTTAAATATATGGAATCAGTGCCTCCGATAAAACTGTAGCTGTGTTTTAAAGCAACACCGAGTGTAATCGTTAGAAGTCGCCGACCCTGAAACGACTTTAGAAATGTTATGGGTGATTTAATCAGGACATCTCTGTTTATTTGATTATTTGATCCCCCACTGCGTTCAGTGCGTGGTCGGCCTTTTCCTTACACTTAACCGATTTAGCCGTTTGTTCTTGTCTCAAAAGGAATGCTTGTCATTTGTCACTGAAGGGCACCGTTGAAACATTCTATAATGGGCCACTTGATATATCCTTCTGTTGTCAATATTTACTTGACAAGTTAAGCGTAACGTCCAATCTTCATTCTCTAATTATGCAAATTAGTTGAATTCACGTGGCGATTGTGTACCTTAGAAAGGGATTAATATTATGACGTATGACCGTGAAATGATGAAAGTTTATGCAGTGTTGGGTTGGAGTTACGTGACGTGGATGGCAGTGTTGCAGTTAATTGGGTGATGTTAGCTGTTCCCCCGTAACACTAATGAAATGGTTATCTTGACCGGCTATACAAAAAGCCAGTTTCTCGTTTCTGTTACAGAATATCTGCTAACAGAAGTATTTTCAGAAAGGCTGAAACGGTTGGTTCCCACACATCGCTTCTTTGATCCTCTTTGACTATTAGTATTTCATTAAACAGCTGACATTAAAATCAGCTTAGACTGCGTTGATTAAAATTACATGTATTTCGAATAGATGATTTTATTTCACATTGAGTACCTTATAAAGTTTTAAAAGTTATTGTAAGGATTGATATAGTTTAATATGCCTATAATGAAGGGCTGATACCGAATTTTTCCTAAGATTGGTGAAACATTTAACAAAGGCATTATAATATCCAGGAAAGGGGTTTACCAACAATAATATTTATAAATTATATAGCATGCATTATATAAAATACCAAGCCGATAAAGATGCATTTGTTTCATGTGCTACACGCTGGGATTTTCAGGGCACTTTGAAATCCGACGGGGTCCGCACCCCTGTCTACGTCTGGAACAACAAAACAAATTAAACTTTACACAAATTACATGAATGGTACGAGATGGATACGTGACGCCTGACACAGACCAATACCGACTACTAACATACCATAACCTTCGTTTTCAAGCAACGTCGCGACTCTGTGCACGTATAGTACGCCCATCCTCGTTTATGAAAAATCTGTATGACCGAACTACCACCACGAAAAGTAGGCCCTATCATTCATTACAGTCTGTATCATAAATCCCTGTGTCCACTATATTCTAAATTCAAGCACAATTCTTTATCAATAAAAAAACGGGGAAATTTAACCTTGACCACATCCCTGGTCAATTATATGGGCATTTGTATTGTAATAAAAGACTGTTAGTAATATATTTGCTAACATCTCACGTTTGTCTGAACTCATAACTGTACAGCCATTTTGCGACGGAACTAAATCGAAAGATGGGCAAAAAACCCAACAACCCCCTCCCCCCCAAAAAAAACCCCCCACCAATTATAATAATAAAATAGTCTAGTAAATTGAAAAATCTGGAAGTTTGGACATTCAAAGGTGAATCGGTGACCAAAGGGACTTGATTGTAGATAACAATAACCAATTTATCCTATAGTCTGTTCAGGTTAGTCTCATCACCAGCCTTTACCCCCACCCCACCCCCAAATTAACTCAAATTCAAAAATTATCTTGTGTTATTGCATCATTCGACAAATATAATATTAATCCTATACACACAAACACATACACAGGAGTTAAAATACACACGAGAAAATTACACGGTACATGTTCGAAATAAAAACAAAAACAAACAAAACAAAACAAAATAACAAACTCAATTACATAAAACAACGAAAACACGAAATAAGAGATAAGTCTAAAGTCTTTATTGAAAGTCCACAATGCAAATTTATATTTCAGTTTTGCATTCTGTTCATTTGTAGTATGTTGTGTATTATTATTATTATTATTATTATTATTATTATAATATTTACTTTTCACTTTTTGATTTCACAGTTGGTATTGTAATTGTCTTAAAACTAATTTAAGACGTCATACTGAAATGTTATCACATCAGGCGAGCGCTTTACCACTGGGCTACGTCCCGCCCCACTTTCTGTGAAAGAAAGAAAGAAATGTTTTATTTAACGACGCACTCAACATTGTATTTACGGTTATATGGCGTCAGACATATGATTAAGGAAAACACAGATATTGAGAGAGGAAACCTGCTGTCGCCACTTCATGGGCTACTCTTTTCGATTAGCAGCAAGGGATCTTTTATATGCACCATCCCACAGACAGGGTAGTACATACCACGGCCTTCGATATACCAGTTGTGATGCACTGGCTGGAACGAGAAATAGCCCAATGGGCCCACCGACGGGAATCGATCCCATACCGACCGCGCATCGAGTGGGCGCTGTACCACTGGGCTACGTCTCGCCCCCTCACTTGCTATGAAGACCAGCCATCATCTGACAATGAGAAATACTGGTATGGATCATCTTCCACGAGCCAGTGTTTACACTGAAATCACGGGACATGACGACCTGGTGAAAACCAGGCACCAGCGTGCATCGACTACAAATCCTTTCTGAGCCGTATTTATAAAATAAAACAAAATCCAGCCTCTGGCAGTGTCGTCAGGCTTTCACTGCACGTTATTTGTATGGAACCCCAATACCATGAAATCCTTGGCTCTAGATTTTGTTGTTTTATCATAGTATTTGCACAAATAAACACTATACCGTTATCTACAGTGGTTTCTTTTCAACGAGATTCTGCAAAAGTCCATTTTCAGTCATTAGTGAAGTAATAACAGTTTATTACATTAGTTTTATTCGTGTTATGAGGCGACTTTGCAACGTTAAGTCAAAACAAACAAAAAATCCACGAAAACACACACCATCACGCACGCGCGCGCACGCGCGCACACACACACACACACACACACACACACACACACACACACACACACACACATTAAAACAACTACCTCAACAACAACGAAACTGTATTGGTAGTAAACATTTCTACAACTGCCCAAGTTATTATATAACACCCAATATTCATATATAAACATCCATTGTAGGAAGAAAACAACAACCCATTTAATATATCTGCAATTGTTTTCATGTTCATACTCTTTTAGTAGTAACGAAAACAAAAGATGAAGAGAAAAGTAAAGTCTCTCACAGGACAATTCGCCAGTGTCAATAGCGGCTAGTTTGACATTACAATTTAAGGAGTCGGGTCACGGTCTTCCTTGACCTGGGGAAGCAACAGGAATGTTCATAGGCTTGGAATTGGGTGAGAAACAACCACGACCTACTATCGGTGGGTCTTTTGTTACTGCAGACAATGGAATGGTCAAATTGTTATCCGCTGTTGGTCAGAACGAGTGGGAAAACGTTTTCAATGTGACGGCTATTCACTTGAATGCGTTCAGATGGTGCCGGACTGCGTGGACATCTCCTTTCTTCCGTCTGAGGGTTTCTCTGCCTTCTGGAGGCCAGAGAACTCATTTAATGCAACCGTCAAACAGTTGTTTACACCTACTAGGATGTTTTTTTCTTTACAAGGTCATGTAGTATTGTTGTTGATGGTGATGATAGTGATGGTGATGTCAAAATTGTCTACCTACTTCGATTTTTTTTTAAGGACATGATATTATTAATAATGAGTTTTTCTTATTGTAGATTTGTTATTATTGATAATACAAATGAGGATGATAATAGTGGTGGTAATAGTGGTCATGATGGTGATGATGATGTGAAACAGTCAACTAGTTCCTAGGATTTTCTTTTGACGTATGGTATCATTGATGATGATGATGATGACGATAATGATGATAATTATCATCATCTACATCTTATTGCGTATTGTATTACTGATAATACTGATGATGATGATGATGATGATGATAATAATCATATACTAGAAGAAAAAAATTATTGAATTTTTTTGACGTTATGGTATACTGATGATGATGGAGAGTATAAAGATGTTGATGTCCTTATTACGCAAATCCTTCTATGTTCATATAATATTTTGTATAACCGATTGTGTAATTGAAAGCGAATCGATTCGTGCCAACCGATTATAACCGATGATCGATTATGAAATTTGAACAGATTCCAAACACCATGTTTAAGGTAACTAGTCCAAACCGTATGTTGTCCAGGTTGCTTGCGTAATATCGTCTAGTCCGTTTGAAAACTCGGTCAGTTTGATAGTCAGATAGATTGGAGTCAATCACCATGACCATCAAATGACAACAGACAGTTTCTAGACGCCTTTGATGTTATGTAAATCAAGTCATTGTGTTATATCGTAAGTGTATCCGTATTGTCATGGATGACACGAGTTACATAGGATACATATATCTCGGATCAACGTGATATCACGAACTAATTTGTTCTAGACCCTACTTGCTTTTATTTATGGGTGGATAGGTACGCTGTCTTTAGTTGTTTGGTGTGTTTTTTTGTGCGTTTTTTAAGACTTGTATATTCTTCATGGGTATTGAAAAGTACCGGTATTTACGAAAGTTATATAGGACCAAACACCAAAATATTTGGCCACAACCCCAAATAAACAAACTTAAAAGGAGACAAATTTGCAAATGGAAGAGAGAGAGAGAGAGAGAGAGAGAGAGGGGGGGGGGGGGGGGGGGGGGGGGGGGGGGGGGTCGAGGCTCTACTACATTATGCAAGTTTCATATAGAAAAGATAAATCTGTTTAATTTAAATGTTTATATTTCACGCATGACGCCCTCAATGTATACAAATATATTTATGAATAGCCTCGGCCCCGGGCAGTATACAAACAGTTGTTATCACAAATTGTCAGAGTTCGAACAATTTGGCGGTCAACGGTAAACTATCATTGGTCGGTGCATCATAAATTCATCGCTACCACATTCTGTCTCACGGATAGCTCGAGTCACCTCCAGCCCTACCCCTTATTGATATTGATATGTCAATAATGGGTAGGGCTGGAGGTGACTCGAACTAGGTCGTCATAATTTCATAATATAACCCTGATCACGTTGTCGGTAAATATTACTAGCTTAACTTCGTATACGTATTTTACCATTTTTTGACACCCAATAGCCAATATATATTTTAAAAAAGAAAATCCTTTTGCTCTTATGTAATACCAAAAGTGTTATTCACGGTCATAGGATGTGAGCTAATTTGATATACTTTGTACCGGAATGCTGTTTACACTTGTAGTTAATATGGTTATTTGCAAACAACATCCAACCACGATGCGTGACCAGAGTATTGTACTTAAATATGACTATTATTATAACAGCAGCGAGATGCGTTTGCTGTTTAATACCATTGGTTACAACACAAGAGTTTAGTATATGGAATAGAATGTATGAGAGATTAGTGACCGAATTAATAAATGAATGTTTAGCGACACGCCCAGCACGAATAATACATCTGTGAAATGTATAACAAAATTTCTCTTAAAAATTTCAACATAAATTCAGGGTGGAATCGAAAAAATTCCATCACTTTATGTCTACCAAATAGACCTTACCTCGTCGGTCCTAGACACCCGAGCCACGTGTCAGCTATTGGGTGTCACAAAAGGTAACGGTCCAAGATGATTACAATTAACAAAATGTAGTGAACCATCAGTGTACACCGACAGTGCACACTGAGGTGGTGGATCTTTCTTCAAAATAGCCTATAGAACTGCCACTCTCCCAGGACTAGATTGACTGAAGCCACACTTTATTCAGTCATCTTGTCAAGTTGAGAAAAAAAGCGCAAAATATGCTGGTTAATATTATGTTTAAGACCAGTGTAGGGCACACCACATCTTAAGCTGACTTGGCAGGTACATTTGTCTCGCCCCTGATGCAGTATAGCTGACCAATAAACTGTAATATCCACATTGGCAAATGATATAGACACACTTTCGTATCATCCTAACTAAAGGATGCTCCAGTTTCATATCATGTAAAGCTTGGAGACATAAAAGTGAGTCTGTTACAAATAATATATTTGGATGCAATATAATCCTTAATTTCATCCAGGGCTTTAACGATTGTCCAGGTTTCTGCAGAAAAAAAGGGATGCCTAATCATGAAATCTCGTGGAAATTAGTTTAGCTGATGGGGAAAAAAACCCTGAAGCACAAGCCATAGAAGTCCCATACGTATTAACTGGAATGTAATCACAATATCTGCCTTGAATTACCATGAATCTCTCACCAAGTGATGTTCTAAAAGCCCCAAGTCCCTGGTTGTGTATAGGGTCTAACATCTGCAAAGTAAGCCTTGCACCCATAATCAAGCTTAGGTCTAACTGAAAATCTATACTGATGGTGCATAATCTTTCGGTCTGCTCCCCATTTTGAATTACCAATAACCTTTAAAATGTTACATACCTTTAAACCCTTCTTTTAACATATTTGAGATAGCTTCCAGTCAAATATAATCCCCAGAAATATAGTGTCCTCCATTACTGAAATTGAACTTTTGTCCAGAAATAGCTGTGGATCTAAATGCCACGAACACATCTTTTCTGGCAGATTTCCATAATACAATCTTTGACTTGAAGAACTGAAAGTCACTGTCAGTTGCCCATCAATTTATAAAGCTTATTTAAACAAAGATGCAACTCATATCAGGTTCAATAGTACTTATATTAAAGCAATAATCAAACTGCCAGCTGCAATCGATTTTAGTTTGGTTGTAATCAGCATATAAAATTGTCATTTACAAACGTTCATCAAGTTATGAAACTACTACAGTGCCGTCCGGTGTATCGGCGCACCTAAGCATTCAAGGACCATTTTCTATGTGAACACTGTGAAATACTTAATAAAATGTGTCTCTCACCAATGAAGCAGTGCATAATCTGAAATACGCTACAAATTGTTTTATGTCTGTAGTAAATAAACATTTTAAAATGGTGCATAAATATAGGCACCCCCTTGTATCCAAAACGATTTGCATGTCTGGTGATTCGGCGCAGTAGATATGGATCGTTGACCCCGCTATTTATAAACCGCCCATGACCTCACTTTTAGCCCATAAACGCTATACTATTGTCCCAGAATTATTTTAATACTTTTTTGTTTTGTCTTGTTAAAAATATTACTATGAAAATGAACGATCACTTATGACCCATCTCATGATCAGTTTCGAAATCGTTTTCTGGAGTGGCACAATACTGCAGGATGCATACATGTTCATTATCATGCATGGCTAAGATGCCTACATGGATTTTATTTTTCTCAGGTAGATTGTGCACACACGTGGATCTTATTTCGCTTTTATTTTTTTAGAACAATGTGACAATTGTGAACTGGAATGACGGTCAATTAAGGTGTAAAATTTTCGTTTTATTTGCATTTGTCTGTGAAAATTACCGAACAAAAATAATTCCATTTATACTGTTTACTATAATTTTTAAAATGCGGGAAAGGTGTTTTTAGACTGGTTTTAACATTCTTAATATCAATTAGGATGACCTACTTCGCGTTTTTATACACGAAAACAGGTGAATTATTTATTTTGAAATTATGATATAATTATTGATAATTCAATTTTTTTTTTAATTGCACCTTAACAATAAATATGTTAATACTTGATTGACCATTGAAAAAGGAATTGAACTTTAATTCGTTAAAAACACTGACAACATGACAACTTCCTAAGCATACTTAAGCAAAATACCAAGTGCGCCGAATCACCGGACGCGCCGATACACCGGACACGGTTGTATACATAATTCAATTAATTTTAGTTGGGATTTTGTTTTCGTATTTGGTGTTATGTACGAAGATTGCTTGTCATTAATAAAGATAACCTCAATGATATTTTGCTAACAACATCATAATTGCTTCTTCTCTCGTTTGCTATTTAAACTTGTGACAACTGAAGACATCACTCTGGAGTTAACTAAACTTTATTCTGGAGATAACTACCAAATATTGAGGAGAAAAATAAGGAGTCTGGGGCCTATTTCACTAAACATCGTAAGTCTGGTACTAGCAGTTATACCCGGCCGTGCGTTTACACATTTGACATCTACTTCAAGTAAAAATTTGCAGCATTACTGAAGATAGAGCATTTTAAAGATAAATGAAATATGTATATTTCTAACTATATTTGTTGTACTATAATAGAAATAAGAATTGTGGTTTAGTCGTAGATTTACGTTTACGTGCAAAACTAGGCTTACAATGTTTTGTGAAATTTCTCCCAGCTTATCGAAAGGGTCGACCAATATACCATATATGGTAAAAGCTTTTTAAAAGTGTACAATTATTTTATTTTTATTTTTTGTACGTTTTTTTTTTTTTTTGTTAATTTTCACCCAGTGAGAATACTGTCCAAGAGTGACTGGTGTACTCCATTTATTCCTTATGTGAGGTAAGCTAAATAAAAAATACAAACCAACCTCCCCACCACTCAAAAATAAAACTAAAACTAAAACCTCAATTCTGCTTTTTATTTTATGTTCACAAATATGTAAAAAGGAAAAGACAATATCTGTAAAAAAAATATCAAATTTACAAAGCACCAATATGGCATAACTAAAACAAAATTTAATGATGTAGCACACTGCCAACGTAACGTGAACGATTTTAAGTCAATATAATCAACACAACATCATGCAAGAACTATTTTAAATGAAAACATAGCTTTCAAAAACCATTTGATTAAATGCTTGGTTTTGTATAGGACTAAAAGCTTGTCCCAGTTATTTGAGATGTTATTGGAGTGGGTTTGACTGAGGATTACCATATAACCAGGGACGGATGCAGGGTGTTTTTAGTAACTAAAAAATGACACATAGTATTCCAAAGTGTACTATATATGGCAATCTTCTACAGAAAAATTTATTCAACCAAGATATTACATTTCCCACAATCAAAACAAAAATACATTTATGATATTCATCCATTAAACACGGACTTTTTGTCAACTTTAGCTTTTGGGGGTGCGAGTATATATAGACACACTTTGATTCATACCTGCATAATTATTATCTTTCAATTATATTTATTTTCAAGGAAAAGATGACATTCATACTGAATTTACCTCTGAATGAAATTAAAGCATTGAAATTGAATGGATGGATTGGGTTTGTTATAGTAACCTTTGTAGTCTGTGGGGGTTTTTGCTATTAAAAATTTACAAACAGACTTTCATCATCACATGTATGGAAAAATTAAAGTGTAAGGATAAAACTATCAACTCATATGACCCACAGATGTTCACAAATGGCAATGGAATTTGCTATGTTTTAAACCTATTTTAACATAGCCAACTTTTTATGTTTTGGAACCAAAATATCAATTTTTTTTAATTAAATGACAGTCAAAGTCTTGGCATCAAGTCAACTTCTGAACCCCGGCTTCCCCCCCCCCCCCCGTCTCAGTAATTAACAAGTTCCCTATATATTAAAGTAGACACTGTATTTATAAAGAAGAAAAGAGAAGAGGTACATTGGGAACTCATACTTTATAGGTATTTGTTCTTAGTGAAATGGATTACACTGTAACAAAAGAAACTAATACAACATTTACTAAGGAAAACCACAACACTAATGTCACTGCATGACAACTGTTAAATATAATATCTTCGTTGTTGATGATGAAATTCTAACATTGTCTTAAAAGAGGTGAAACAATGAACTCGAGTCATTTCATGAATACAAAAAATTATGTACAAAAATGGTCCCACAAAAAGTAATTAATGACTGAGGGAACCCTTACCCCCCCCCCCCCCCCAAAAAAAAAACCCCAACCCAAACTGCCAGTCTGGATTAATGTTCATATCTTTAAATACAAATACTTATTAATCATTATGTGATGTTTTTACCAGGAGAAAGTAATTTCTTTATTTTACTTGTGAAAAAATCCACATCTTTTAAAAGCCATTTTTATTACTTTTTTTTACCTCCATCATGATTAAAATGTTAGCATTTTTTTTACACAGTATATATAATAAAATGTCATATTGTTCATATTACAAAATGAGTAAACACTGGTCCACTGTTACCTCAAACTAATCCATTACTACTGCTATGTAGAAAGTCAACTTTTGCAAAGTCTCGTATCTTTTTGAAATAAAATACTAAATACTGCTGAAAACAGGAATGTGTTGCCTTGGTCTAAATTCCCATCTCAAAAGTATTTTGTTTTAATATTTAAACATTTAGGATACATCATCTTTGTTTTTTCCTTGTGATGCATCATTCTTGACTACTTTTGTCCTTTTCAGATGTAAATTGAAACTGGTGACAAAGACTTATCTGTTATATTATGGCAGCTGTTGAAACTCACTACAAGTGAGCCCAAACTTGTTTAAATTTTGGTATGCAATAAAATGCCCTGTTTTGTTGCATTTATCAAAATATATTTTCTTGTTTTTGCCTTTTTGTCCAGGAATAAAATAAAATGAGATTTAAATGAACCAACACTCTACTTAAAATACCAACACAAATATAGATATATATACTATACATATATATTTTTGAAACCATTATCAATTGTTTATGCAATGAAATTTTGTAATTTAATTACATAAAATTTTAAAGAACTGATAACATAAATCAGTGCCATTTAACTTTCCAATCCCAATTAACTTTGTGGCACAGATACATTTATGTGGTGCAAATATGAAGATTTATATACACCACAATAAAAATTTTAAGCACTGGCAGAGGCAGCTGTGATATGAAATGCTGCCCGGAGTTAAAAACACAAACTGAACATCTGCACCATTCTGGTAACTGGGTGAATGTTAAACAGGTTATCATCATCAGACTTCAACACTGTCGAATCCAGGGCACAGCTCAGTGTCTCTGCCTTCAGTTCTAGCCTGAACTTTTCTTTCATTCTCTTTGCCACTCACTAATTCATGCTGCATCTTTTCCAACATTGCTTGCATTCTTTGGATCTAAAAAAATAAATCAGTTTACTTTAGTGTCAGAGACCCCACAGTTACACCATTTCCAAACTCATGTCAGTTAAATTAGCATCCATGTATTTTGGTACACAGACAATAAAATAACAATAGAAGAATCACAATGTCATAAGAATAAATTCAATTTGAAAACACCTACATGTACCACAATAAATTATAGTTCACAACAAACTGAAGTGCTGATAACTTAAACAAAATTAAAAGAGACTGCTCTGAGTCTATTTGCTATTCAGATTTTTTCAGTTAACAGAATTTCTTTTTATTAAAGACTAAAATTACACACATTTTCTTGTTTAGAGTATCAATGTGAACATTCAATGTGCTTCTTTTCTGATAATTTTTATGTTTGTAATAACTCAAACGTCATTATATTTCATAATATATATTTTTTCATACATACAAAATTCTTGAGAGTTAATATTCAGTTTGGGTTATTATAAACATCAGTACAATTTGAAACACACTGAATATAAAAGGTTAATTTATAATTATATTATTAACTATGAGGCATGTTTAAATATCTTTTATTATGTACATTTGTACTTTGTATTTTCAACGAGTAAAAGTGTTATTCCTACATTTGCTTTCAAATAAGCATTGCAAATCGACTTTAAAAATACCTACGCTACACATTCCATACTTAATCCTCACAAATTATGTCACTATTCTTTGGTCATTTTTTCTTTTAGCCAAAAAGCAATTTTCCTGTATTGTATATCCATCTGTTTCCGGTGAATGTTGTGTGCAAAATGGCAGGAAATGCACTGTATACAGTGTACAGCATGTCAACTGGCATGACGTCGGGTGAGATACCTCGCCTGCAGTAGTCAGAAGGTTAAATCAGGATTTGAATCTGAAAATCATGCCTATGAATGTTTACTTTATGTCAGCCTGAACAGCATGATATTTTTGACCTTGTACTAAACATGTAATCAGGTGACCAGAATTATGTTGGAAAAAAAACCCCAGCCACTGTAGTGCATTCCTGTTCAGTGCCTATGCCAAACTTAAGAACCATTTTCAAAGGACCCAAGTAGCAAAGTAAAAAAAGTTTTTTTATTTTTTTTTTATTAATTTATTAATTTTTTTATATTTATTATTTAACCTTCTGACTACCGCAGGCGAGATATCTCGCCCGACGTCACGCCAGTTGACATACTGATGACTGTATACAGTGCATTCCCCAATTCATATTTCCCGCCGTTTTGCACACAGCTCTCAGCGGAAACAGATGTATAATACAGGACACTTTATTTCTTAACACGATGGTGTCTTTTATTTATGTTTTTTCAATTGAAAATACCGTGGAATGTTGAATTAAAAATGTGGTGTTCGGCAAGTATTTTAGCTTGACAACAATGGCGGCACGTCACAGTCATTTTCAGGGATCAATAGCTGATTGTGACAGCTAATTTGATAATACATTTGTTCGTTTTACCAACAACGAAAATGACCAAATATTTGGATATGAATCGTAGTTCGTTTTTTTACTTTAATCTGGTCAGAAAACCAGTTATCGGGAATAATGGACATAAATACCAGACAGCTGGCCACAACTGCCCATAAGTAAACACAACCTTTTTAATTTTTTGCCTGATTTTAATAAATATTAACTGATCTAAAATATCATAAAAATGAGAAAAACCAAGGAAAATAATACTTACCAATTCAAATATGAACTTTATTTTATGTATTTATAAAACATTTAAGTGAATATATGCGAATAAAAATTATAAACTTGTACCCACTCAACATAGTTTTTGTCAAAAATTAATCCAGTAGTCTAAAGATTAAACAATAAAAATCACAGTTCTCTTACCTCATCATCCTTGTCTTTTAGAAGTTTTTCTGTGTTCAAGATAGCCTCAAAGTTGGAACTAGAATCTCTCTTCAGTTTGCTGCAAAATTAATACTACTTATAAAATATGAACTTTATAAACAAACAGCAGTTAATGATTTATTTCTCCTTTATGTGCACAACAAAATATATTTTACTCCCCAAAAACTACTTCAAAAAAATAACACACACAAAAATCAAATAATGGAAAACTCTCATTTTGGCAATCAGGGGACATAACCAGTCCTGGTTTTTAATCCTTGATCTTGTTCCAATGTTAAAAAATATTCAGACAATATAAATTGTGCAACATATACACTTGAAATAAAAAAAAAAATTATCTTTTTTTTTCTGGATAAAATTAATTTAGTAATTTGGCAAAAATGGCCTAACATATTCATGACATTGGTAAGTTTAACAGACACCAAAACTAATGGGGATTCAAACTGAATACTTAAAATAAATTACAGTAAACTAAATTAATATTAAATTATATAAATTAATATTGTTCAGTATACAGGCCTGTTTGCCAGAAAATAATTTGAGGGTACGTAATAAAAACAAAACAGACCATAAGTACCCCTACTAGGTGGTTATGGGTTTGAAATTTCATGCACTTTGACTAATTTTAAACAGCAGTTTTCTTACTGTTATCTATCTAAACAATTATACAAATATATCCATTAATTTCCTAAATTTTAAGGTACGTAATTTAACCCTCCATATCCTCCAGCAGAAACTATGGTATATATTATTATTATTATTTATTTTACTTAAATTTTTAGGTAATATTCCAGAAACTTTTAGGATTTAGAGCTAATTTTTTTTATGTAACCCAGAAACTCTAAAAGCAATGTTAAAGTATTTTTATTTTTAATTATTGTCATATTCTCTGTGATAAACATCGATAGGTGCAACTAAAACCTAGGTTTCATTGATATAGTTTGTGAGGAATGAATTGAAACACAAAAGTTTAACGCGAAACTTTAACATTGAGCAAAAAGCTAATTTGTTTTTTTAAATGTTTAATTAATTATTTTTAATTATTTTCATGTGCATTCTGATGAACATCTATAGGACCAAGTATAAAACAGGTTTTATTGATCTGTGACTTATAGTTTGTGAGAAATGGAGCTAATCACAAAACTCTTAATGTTAAGCTAAATGCAAAAGTATTTTAAGTTAAAATGTTTAATTAATTTTTAATTATTTTCACAAGCACTGTGATGAACACCCACAGGTGCAACTATAAACCAAGCTTCATTGATCTAGGATGTATAGTTTGTGAGAAACTTATGCAAAAATGAAACTTTAAAGTTAAACTTTTGTAGTGGAAACGGAATTAGGTCGTTTTGAAAATGGGTTATATGGAATTATTTTTAATAATTAACTTTTATTATATAGGATATTATTTTATTTATTTGGAAATTTAGTGGGTATAGTAATTTGAAAAATACATTTTGTAATTGTTATATAATAAGTTGGGTATTAACTAGATTTTGACTTAATTATTATTATTATTATTATTATATTAAGGACGAAATATTCAAGATGTTATGTTGAAAACTCCTGGGTAGAATATATTAACTAAAATTACCAAAGTACTGACTTAATGAAAGATGTAAGCCTTACTTTGTTTAAGTTTCGTATTAATGAAAGGTTTGCCCGAGTTAAAGACATTAAAAACATGACATGTCTGGTTAGTTAGGTTGTAGAGTTTTGGAGTGTCTAAATTGCTAGAAAAGGTTAACTTTATAATTGAACTCCAGTGTTGGTATAATTTAGGGAAAGGGTTTTCTTTTAAGTATACCAAACAGCCTAATTCGTAATAAATGTATTTGTGTTACTAAGTGTTAAATGTAAATAAAAGTTGATGTTTTAGTTATTTTTATTTCATCGCTTGCACTAGAGCAAGGTAAAACTATATACATTTTTTTTAATAGCTACACGAAAGCCAGATCAGAAATAACGAATTTGGGAAATTAATTAATGGACTTGGGATTCATTTGGCTGGAGTCTAGCAGTCCCATTACACTTTAAACACCAAAGTTGTTGCCATCACTGCTGTTGGAAGAGTAATACCTATATGCCTTTATGAATCAAAAAGGAGACACCAAAATGAGAAAAACTCTCATATATGAACATTGTTTTATGTATTTATAAACTTTCAAGGTGAAAATATATGAGTAAAAGTTATAAACATGTATCCCCCACCCTGTGATTTTTGTCAAAAATTAATCCAGAAGTCAGAAAGTTAAATGTATGCTTACTTCCTCTCTCTTTGTCCAATTTGAAGTTGTTTCTGCATATGTTCAGCTCTGTAATTTTCATAGAGAATATCAGCAGTCACATCCTTGAGATCTTGCATATGGGTGCTGTAAACAATGGACATAATTTACACTACAAATTAATAAAGGATTACACCAGTACTACTATTAATACCTGATCCACATATTAGCTGTTAAGTTCACAAAGTTGGGTTTAAAAAAAAAAAAAAAAAAAAAAAAAAAAAAAAAAAAAATATATATATATATATATATATATATATATATCATATAATATCTTACATTTTCAGTGCAATCAAAGTATGTGATTTTTTTCAGATCACATACTTCAAGAATTTGACAAATTTGACAACTAGGTTTATTGACATTTAAGCAAACATACTTTGGTGACACTCCATGATTGACGTATGCATTCATAGTCATCAAATAAAAACACTTCAATGGCAATTTGCACTGAAAGCTGTCCAGCATTCAGAAAACAAAAAACATTAGGCATAACTTTATTTTGATGTAAGGACATCCAAAATGACGTCATATTCAAAAATACACCGCGCCACATATTCTTACGTCATTTGAATATCTAGTAATGGCGGACTGGAATTAAAGTTGCGTGTACAGCTTACAAAAACATGTTGTATTAAGCTTGAGCTTATATGATAAAGAGATTATTACCCTCATGTATTTCGGTATCGTCAATATCATATATACTGAAGGCCAAAAGAAACTTTACCATTTTAAATTTGGAATTTAAGAAAAAATGAATTGTTTTTAAAAAGTAACTCAATCCAAAACACATAGCCCAAACTCAACAATAATGTATGCAGAAAATTATACCCGCCCACTGCACATTTTGGGTGGAACACACAGAAAAGTGAAAAACTCGTGCACTATGAACAACAGCAATTGCACGTGCAATAAGGGTATAAAAACGGTTTAGACGGCATGTCAGACATCCACACAAATAAAAAACCACCATAGGAATGCCACAACTGACACCAGAACAACGCGAGAGAGCCCTGGGTATGATACAGATGGGAGCCACTCATGTCCACATCGCCAGAACCTTCAGTTGTTCCCGTGTTACTGTTACAAACATGATGCAACGCTACAGGCAAACAGGGCAAACATCAGACAGGCCAAGAACAGGCAGACCCAGGGTGACTTCGCCCCGTGATGACCGGTACTTGCGTACCTTGCATCTACGAAATCGCTTCCTGACAGTGACATCATCAGCAATGAATGCCTTAGGTCACAGGGTTAGTAGACAGACAGTGGAAAGGCGACTCAGGACTCATGGAATAAGGGCTTACAGACCATATAGAGGACACTTACTGACACCATAACATCGTCATTTGAGACTGACATGGGCTAGGACTGTACGACATTGGCAGCGACGTGATTGGCTGCAGGTTCTTTTCACTGATGAAAGCTGGTTCTGTTTGTTCAGAGTTCATGGAAGACAGCGTGTGTACCGCCGTAGGGGAAAACGAGTGGCGGCTTCTTGCGTTCAGGAGGTTGTGCCATATGGTGGAGGGAGTGTCATGGTGTGGGGAGGTATCTGTGCACAGGAAAGGACACCATTGGTCATCGTTCACGGAAACTTGACAGCTCAATGTTACAGGGATGACATTCTTCGTCCAACTGCAATACCATTTCTCCAACGGCAGCCACGTGATGTCATTTTTCAGCAAGACAACGCCAGACCTCATACAGCCAGAATCATACAGAACTTCCTTAGAGCCAACAACGTAAACGTATTGCCGTGGCCTGCACGCTCCCCAGACATGTCCCCCATAGAACACCTCTGGGATGTTTTGGATCGCTGTGTTCGACGACCACACCCTCCAGCCAACCAACAGGAACTGATCCAGGCCCTTCAAGAAGAATGGAACGCGTCCCACGTGACCTCATCAGACGACTGATTTTTTCTATGCGTCAGAGAATTATTGCTTGTATTGGGGCAAGGGGTGGTCACACACGCTATTAATGTGACTTGTTATTGGACTTGAGTGATTGTCTGTATGCTTTGCATGTCGTCCATGAAGTTGAAAGCTCGATTTGTGTACACCACCTCGCTTTGGGAAAATGTGACGTCATTATCAGATGCTGAATGACACTCATTTTTAGTTACATGTATGTTAATGTTGACATATTGATCTAGTCAATATATTTTACCTCATGCGACTATCTTTTGTTGTTTTTACACCAGAGTGATTTAAAACTATGGTAAAGTTTCTTTTGGCCTTCAGTATATTAGGAATAAAAATAATGTATTATGCTCACCAGAGGCTCGCATAATACAATTTTTATTCTTAATATATGATATTGACGATACCGAAAAACACTGATAATAACCTCTATTTATCATATAATATCTTACATTTTCAGTGCAGTCAAAGTATGTGATATTTTTCAGATCACATACTTTAAGAATTTGATAACTTTGCAAATTAGATGTAAATTAGTTAAGGTCTCAGCACTAGGTTTATTGACATTTAAGCAAACGTACATGGGTGGCACTCCAAGATTGACATATGCATTCATACTCGTCAAATAAAAACATTTCAATGGCAATTTGACACTGAAAGCTGTCCAGCGTTCAGAAAACAAAAAACGTTAGGCATAACTTTATTTTAATGTAAGGACATCCAAAATGACGTCATTCGAGTTTGATGTCATTTCCATTCAAAAATACACCACACCACATATTCTTGCGTCATTTGAATATCTAGTAATGGCGGACTGGAATTAAAGTTGCATGTACAGTTTACAAAAACACGTTGTTATTAAGCTTGAGCTTATATGATAAAGAGATTATTACCCTCGTGTATTTCGGTATCGTCAATATCATATATTAGGAATAAAAATAATGTATTATGCTCGCATAATACAATTTTAATTCCTAATATATGATATTGACAATACCGAAAAACACTCTGGTAATAACCTCTATATATATATAGATATATATATATATACATGTGTATATATAAATTGAGACTGAAATATTTGATGGGGTAATAAAGGTATTTCAGGAAAAAGAAAGAAAAAACTAGTTTTTTTAAAAGCTCCATGTTCCCTTGTTCACTCCTACACAGTATTTATCACTATTTTAACTTTTTTGTCTTTCGTTTTTTTAACTAGCCAAACATCTACTATGGTGTTATATCTACAAAGAGGATACAATTTTCTAATTAACTTTTTGGTGAATTAATAACAAAATAGATGCACCAAGTTCAACTTTAATTTGGATTTGGATGAATTGCCGCTTAACTCAATATATATAAATTCATATTTTCACAATAAAAGTATTTGGAGACATCACTGTCATTTAAGCAAATATAATCCTTTAACCTTCTGACTTGCATTTTTCCATGTCCCTTGGCATGTGTTTTTGTTTTTTTTAGAAAATTTATATGAAATGTATTTCAGGCGGCCATTGTTTCAAGCATAACTTCTGGCGATAGTTTATGGTATGTAGAGGCATTTTAAGGTGCAAAACACTGGGGAGGGAGGGGGGGGGGGGGGGGCTCAAAGCAAATTTTTTCCTTTTCATCCCAATTTTAGTGAAGGTGATCATCTCAAGTTAGGTCAGGCAAGTGACTTTCAGATGTATAGTCAATAGTAGAGTAATTCACATTAATTCTTTGTTCAATAAACCACTAGTATTTTACTTGTGTCCAGTGTTACTTTTATTCTTTTTTCATGCCAAATGGTACATGATGAAATCAATTTTGTTGACTGCACAACTGTTAAATACAACTGATGTTGTCCATCTTGACTGAAGCTATGGAAACATGTTTTTAAGCTGTTATTTCCAAGAAAAAAAAATGGACTCATGGATTTTGAGAATGGACTCATGAAAATGAGCCAATTCAAGAGCAAATGAGTCCACTGAAAAAAAAAGGACTCCTGGGAAAAAATCCTTAATGCTACCCCAGGTAGATAGGTTAGTTTCTTTGTGTCTGTGCGCACATGTCATAGTACACATCTTGGATTCCAATCAGTTTGAAATGTTTGTGATAAGTGCAGAAAAACAAATCAAGAATCACATTTCACTATTCTATTCTGACCTGATTAACATCTGTCTCAGTCTGTTGAAATCACAGTGACTTGGGTTATCCACTGCAATAGAAAACACTCAGGGTAATAAACATGCATTTTGTAAAGTGTTTCATCACAGCTTCATCTCCAACTCAGCCACCACATCCATCATACTACTAACGTTCTGTCTAGAAATAATCTAATTTAGCATAACTTTCATTAACATACCCCTCCCACCAGGGTTTCTGCCAGAAGGTATGGAAGGTCAAATTATGTACTCTAAAATCTTGCAAATTAATGGATATATTTTGCAAATTAATGGATACATTTTAATAATTTTTTGGTAAATTATAGAAAGAGAACTGCTCATTGATATTTGGCAAAGGGAATGAAATGCAATAGGGGCACTTATATTCCGATTTATTTTTATTATGTGCCCTCAAATTATTTTCTGGCAAAAAGCCTGCCCCCCAAGCCCCCAACCCCACACCTAACATATATTGATGGAAAAAAATATAAAGGAACACACAATTAGTAACAGCATATATTGACTGCAATCAAAACCCTCATCCATAGTGTCAGGACTCGAACCATGTTAGCAACATTCAAGCCCATATTATGAATTGTATTTGTATTCTATTATGACTTGACAGACATAACTACTCCAGTAATAAATTAAATTTGTTTTTAAAAAATGACATGTGTTTCCTTATTTCTTTCCATGAGTATATAACAAATAATTTGCAAGCCTCCCTAATGCAATTCTAGAACATTGTTCAAACAAATATGTTCATTGAAAAGAATTCTACAGACGCAATGAGCAAATATTTGTCCAGTTTTAAAGCCTTATACAGATATAGTTTATATTCTTCATTTAGAATCTTACGACCACATCACAAATTTCCTTTAACTAATGGGTTTGTTTTTCTAACAATATTTATTGTACTATCTAGACTATGCAAGAGTTGTAATATGTAAGAATACAATACCTTCAACAATGCCCCAGGGATATGTTCGTCCACGGACCTTTTTCCCTCCTACCTCCACCACAGAATTACAGCCAACCACAGCAAATGGTAAACAGGCCTATAGAATATAGATTTTAAAAAATTCCCTTATAATTTATTTATTTTATATATCCAGTGACTGCCGTTTGACGGGCACGATCGCGCCCACAAAACATATCTTGTGGCACGAAAAAACGCTTTCCGTAACAATTTTGCAAGAAGAAAATTTTAAACTGTTAACTCATTCGGATCACTTCGGCCTATTTCTATTCCTAATCAGCCAAGGTGTTCTGAATTATCACAAATTTGCAGAACAGGTGGTATGGTATGGTATGGGATTAACGTACACATTCAGAGCAAGCTGTTTTAGTGCATGCCTGTAATGGGCACAGGTGCCAGCTCCTCCGTCCATGACAAGGGTTGGGGTGGGTTGAAGAAGGGACCGCCTGCAATGGCAGGGGCAAAAGAGCACCAGCAGGGTCGGTAACAGGTGTGGGGAGAACAGGCAGGTGAGGTGTGTTGATTTTGTAGCAATCTGGTTACTATAATTAAAAATGACCGTGAAATATGAACAGATATTAATGTTATTGTATATTATTATCAGTTTGGTGACATTTACATTTTAACAATTAAGTTATGCTAATTTATGAGGAGACAATGACTCGCAAAAACAAATTAGGGGAGCTTTTTTCAGCTCCTGAAGATTTTACAAACTGCAGTCACTGTATATCTAAAATAATATCAAATATTTTGAAGTAGAAAACAACAAACAAATCAGGAATATCACAAGTATATATGATCCATGGATACTTATTATGCTAGGTCTATTTCAATATAAGTTTTTCTGTTAAAAAATAAATGTAAAAATTAAAAAACACCTCTAAAATGGCCGGTACATGTAAGTGATGACTTTAAATTCTCAAAATGACCACTTATTTTAGCAACTGAATATTGTTGGAAGATATTTTTGTCAACTTTCATCAATAATGTAGAAAAATGGTAAATAAGTATTTCACTGATCACTTAATTCAGACCCTTTTGTCTAGCTGTAGAAGACACTATTACTGTTCTACTGGCCTCGGTGTCGTCGTGGTTAGGCCATCGGTCTACAGGCTGGTAGGTACTGGGTTCGGATCCCAGTCGAGCGTAGAATTTTTAATCCAGATACCGACTCCAAACCCTGAGTGAGTGGCTCAGTGGGTAGGTGTAAACCACTTGCACCGACCAGTGTTCCATAACTGGTTCAACAAAGGCCATGGTTTGTGCTATCCTGACTGTGGGAAGCGCAAATAAAAGATCCCTTGCTGCTAATCGGAAAGAGTAGCCCATGTAGTGGCAACAGCGGATTTCCTCTCAAACTCTGTGTGGTCCTTAACCATATGTCTGACGCCATATAACTGTAAATAAAATGTGTTGAGTGCATCGTTAAATAAAACATTTCTTTCTATTACTGTTCTCTGATTATTATTTTAACTGTCCCCATCCTAACCCTCATTATTTTACAGCAGGTTCAGTACCATAATACCCCCATAGCCAACCTTTCTAACACAGTCAACTTGCTTTAGTGTATTATTAGTATCGGTATTCACAATTATTATCATTTCTACAACCATATAAACTGAACACATGAGGTGGTTAATACCAACAAATGCAAACACAAAAGGTTCATAAAAATATAAGTTAAAAAAAAAAAAAATCCACCCAAAACCCCAAGCTCACTGAGAGTACTGCTACTGGGCCCTACAAATCCCCTAAGTTCAAGG
This sequence comes from Gigantopelta aegis, assembly GCF_016097555.1. Lineage (NCBI taxonomy): Eukaryota > Metazoa > Mollusca > Gastropoda > Neomphalida > Peltospiridae > Gigantopelta > Gigantopelta aegis. The sequence continues at coordinate 23,038,847 of NC_054701.1, read as the reverse complement.
GATATAACTATATCAAACATAAATAAATTCCATTTTTAACAAAGTTATGGTTCTTGAATAAATCCCCATAAAAAATCTGGAAAAATATATGTGGGACAGGTCGACAGATGCTGGACAGAAGAATGGAAACAAAACCTATAGACTAGAGCTGGGCGGTATTCAAATTTCAGATTTGGTACTGGTATTTTTGGGGTGACTTACCTCAATATTGGTACGGTATTCAGCATCGACAACCTATGCAGATATCAAGTGATATTTTTATTATACACGGCTATAAATGCATTCCAAAGTTCCAAACCCACCAGTGTTTTCGTCTAAATTGTACTCATATGCCTTCTCCTGGATTTAGGGTATGGTTAGGTTTCATTCAAGAATACCAACCCTATGTTTATATTTTATAATCACCATGATGTTCATGTCAAATATTCTGGGTTAAATTTCCTCCAAAAAGGACTTTCTGTTGGTGCTTTTGGGGGAAATTAACACAGTAGAGCATTTGTGCTATTTCATCAATGTAGTTTGGTTCATTTCGACATACTATATCCCTATGGGCTTCATAAGCTGTTCAGCTAACATACAGGTACATGTTTTTCTGTAACTTTGTTGGAAATATGTCCACACACTTCTATTGTCAGAAGTTAAATCAGTGTGTGCAACTTGGATCAATACTAAACAAAATCTCTAAACTTCACTAACTTACCTTCAGTTGTAAATCCTGATTCTTAAACTCTTCATCCTCATCACTGTCACATTCAGGAAACTGGTAGATGTGAATATCATTGTCACTTATTTCCCGCATTATCTGTTTAATGAATAGAAAAATAACTTGTGTTTATTATGACAACAACAGTATTAAATTTTTTTTTGTAGAATAACAAAAAATAGAAAAAAATATTTTCTTTTAACAGTCTTCACTCTTTTCAATGTCCATGGAGATTTAGGTATTGAAGAAAACATTTCCTTTAAAATTACAACAATAAATACAGAAATACTAAAAACATTTAAAACAGGAATTACGTGTAAATGGCTTAAAAGACTGAGTCTATGTAAAAATAAAATCTCAATAAAATAAAAAATAGTAATAAATAAATAATATATTTTGTAAAAAGATTTTATATTTGTATCAAACAAGTAGGAAAGAAAGAAATGTTTTATTTAACGACGCACTCAACACATTTTATTTACGGCTATATGGCGTCAGACATATGGTTAAGGACCACACAGAGGAAACTCGCTGTCGCCACTACATGGGCTACTCTTCCGATTAGCAGCAAGGGATCTTTTATTTGCGCTTCCCACAGGCAGGACAGCACAAACCATGGCCTTTGTTGAACCAGTTATGGATCACTGGTCGGTGCAAGTGGTTTACACCTACCCACTGAGCCTTGCGGAGCACTCACTCTGGGTTTGGAGTCGGTATCTGGATTAAAAATCCCATGCCTCGACTGGGACCGAACCCAGTACCTACCAGCCTGTAGACCGATGGCCTACCATGATGCCACCGAGGCCGGTCAAACAAGTAGGATGACAACTTTAATTAGGAATTTGATATTTGGTATATAAACACCCAAAAGATTGAGCTTTTGACCATCATATTACAGTAAAAAAACAAAAACAAAATAAGTTCATTTTGGTAAATTTTACATTATATTTATACCAATAAAGTATATTACAAGAAGTAGAATTAATTTATTTATCTTTTTAAAAACAAAAGTGATTCTAAACAGCTTCACGTATGTTGCAACACAAACATACTTTTTCTTTCATCTTTTTGAGTTCAGCCTTTGTCAGTGTATCAGCCTTTGCTAGAACTGGGACGATGTTAACTTTGTTGTGAAGCTTTTTCATTACATCAATATCTAGTGGCTTTAATCTGAAACAAGATTACAACTATGCAATTCAATTAAATTTTCTATAATTACAACTATAATTTGATGTTAAAGGGACATTCCCGAGTTTGCTGCATTGTAAGAAGTTTCCGACTAATAAAATATTTTTACGATTAAACTTACATATTAAATATATTTTCTTGTTTAGAATATCAGTTTCGGTATATTCAATGTGTTTCTGATCGTCTTAATATTTGTAAGAAGCCCAAACTGGATTTTGTCTTCAAATAATTTCGTATGTATGACAAAAACATCTTTTTTAGGAAATAAAATGAAATTTAACCTAGTACAAATATTAGAATGACCAGAAACACGTTTAATATACAGCCACTAATAATTTATGCAGAAAAATATATTTGGTATGTAATTACAGTCGTCAAAAAGTCTCTGTTAGTCGATAACATCTGAAACATTGCAGCAAAATCAGGAATGTTCCTTTAATTAATTGTTTTATTACAATATGTTGCTACTGCTGCTTTTGTATTCAACTATAGTCTCCTGTTCAACAAGTATCGTTCACTCCTGTTTTGCAATTCCCTACTTGATCTACATAGGTTGAGTACTATAATACATATATTCAACATTCTTGGTTAACACAACAGAAGAAAAGATGCCATATACATTAAATTTCCAAAACTCACCCTGCAAGAAGTGATATGTGGCACTGTATAGCTATATTCATTTTCATTTCAGTATACAATGACAAGCATTGTTTACATTTTTGGATGTGTGGGTGGGAATAAACTTCTTTTAATGATAAATAACAATAATGACATGAGTACATTAATTGGATAAAAACCAAACAAAATGGGAATATTATATGGTATAGGTTAATCTATACATGCATATCAATGCCTTTCTAAATACATGTACATATTTTTGTTTTTTTAATATAGTTAAAAAAAAATAATAATAATAATTGCTTACCCATGCCCGTATGGAGATATGAAGTACAATAAGCAATGGACCCGGTGATCAATAATGTTTTTTCTGTGGAGACCACTTTCATCATTGAGATACTGCTCAAACTGCTTGTCAATGTATTCCACTATATTTTTCCAGCTGAAAAACAAGTTTTTATGTTAACATTTCCTGCCTTTGTGACACAATAGATTCATAAATAATACTTTCAAAATTACAAAACAAAACCAAGAACATTAGTTTCAATGTATTAGTGTTTAGGTTTTTTTGACTCTGTTAATTAAATAGAGAATAATACATGAGTGACCGTTAGATACCATTTATCTCACGAGTTGTCTTAAAATGTATCTAATGAGCGAAAGCGAGTTTGATACATTTTTAAACAACAAATGTATTATTCTATTTCTTACATATCCTCAAAAACCATATTTTAAGCAAATTTTAACATCTTTATCAACTAAAAGATATTTACAACCCTTTGCACATGTAGCTGACTTACGCATCACAGACACGATTGCCAGGTTAACTATACTATTGGTGACCTAGAAGCAGCCAGTCATATATCTTGAAATTGTTAAAAAATAACGCATGGTATTCCCACAAACGGGTGTGTTAGAAAAGTATTTATTTATACAATATTAGTTATTCAGTAACAGTGATTAATTATGTCAAGTATACACCTATAATATATAAATTAAATTTATCAAATAAACAAAGATGGAAAAAAAAATCATTGGATTCCTATAAATCTTGAAAAGTAGGGGATTCCTATTAGCTTTTCATGAGGCGTAAAAAGAACAGGCTGGTGCTTATAAAACTTTTAGAGTCTAGACATTAGACTCTAATTTGTATGTGTGTGACATCATTAGAGATTGAGGGGCAGAACGTAGCCCAGTGGTAAAGCGTTCGCTTGATGCGCAGTCGGTCTGGGATCGATCCCCATTGGTGGGCCCATTGGGCTATTTATTGTTCCAGCCAGTGCACCACAACTGGTATATGAAAGGCCGTGTATGTGCTATACTGTCTGTGGGATGGTGCATATAAAAGATCCCTTGCTGCTAATCGAAAAGAGCAGCCCATGAAGTGGCGACAGCCCTTAACCATACATGTATGTCCTACGCCATATAAACGTAAATAAAATATGTTGAGTGTGTCGTTAAATAAAACATTTCCTTTCATTAGAGATCGAGTCTGGACTCTAAACGTTTTATAAGCACGGGCCCTGGAACAGGTTTTGGGTAGCAATAAAATCTAGATTTTTATCTCTAAATAAATGTCCAGAGCTAGAACATAATTTGTTACATATGGCAATTTTTAAATGTTTTTTTGCCACAGGCAAAATGCTCACCTATGACAATTTGGAACCTGCCCACAGTAATTGTAAACGAGTAACTTTTGCATCAAATATAAAAACCGAGGGCTATAATTTTTATCCAATGGCAAAAAGATGCCACTGGTAAAGCCCAGGACTTAAGGTAATTTATATCATAACTATGGCAATTTACATCATAACTACAGCAATTTAGATCATAACTACGGCAATTTAGATCATAACTACGGCAATTTAGATCATAACTATGGCAATTTAGATCATAACTACGGCAATTTAGATCATAACTATGGCAATTGCAGGTGCTGTTGTTAACCTTCTGACCATTGGATTAAGTTTTGACAAAACCAGTGTTGAGGTGGTAAAAATGTATAACTTTTAATCACCTATTTTCACTTCTTCTTTTTTTATAAATACACAAAATAAGGTTTATATTTAAATCAGTAAGTCTTATGTTTGTGGGGTTTTCTAATTTTTATGATATTTTAAATCAATTAATGTTGATGAAAATTAAGCAAACAATCTAAAAAGTTGCATTTACTTACTGGCATTTGTGGTCAGATGTCCAGTATTTATGTCCATTATTCCCAATAACAGTGGGGGTTTTGGGTGGGGTTTTTTTACCAGAATTGTTTTGGAAACGAACGATTCATAGCCTGATATTTCATGATTTTTGTTGTTGGTAAAACGGTCAAATTTATTATTAAATTAGCTGTCATAATCAGCTATCGATTCCTGAAAAAGACCACGACATTATGCCATTGTTGTCAAGCATAAAATATTTGCCAAAAATACATTTTTCAACTCAAAATTCTCAGGTATTTTCCATTGAAAAACGAAAAAACTAAAGCTGCCATAATTAAATTAGATCTCAATTAATCTATTTTCCTGCTGTTCTATTATTATTTCCTGTGAGTACTGTGTGCAAAATGGCGGGAAATATGAATTGGGAAATGCACTGTATAGTGTACAGTATGTTGACTTGTGTGACATTGTGCAAGATATCCTGCCTGCAGAATCCAGGTTAAGTTCAAGCCCTGAATGCCCCATGACCAATATCAATATTTGATTGTGTTCACCTGTCTATAGGAAACAAAATGCATATTATCATTGATGATTACCACTGTACATTAATATGATACAGTTTAACAAACACAAATCTACTGAGAACAACCTACTCATTTTCTGTATTAAGAGCATCACTGAAACCCGGAGTATCGACTATTGATAGTCTCAACCTCACACCTTTCTCTTCAATTTCTAGCTGCTTTTTTGCAATCTCTACTGTTGCCATTATTCTCGCTGAAACATAAAAGCTAATGATGAAATATCAAAATAAACACAAAGTTTAATTCAACACAATATGCATGCAACACCAGGATTGTTATACTTTTAGAAAAACCATCATTTTGAATTGAATACTAATGCACCAAAAACACAGTAAATGAAACATTTAAACAGTGTAAATCAGTTATATAAAACCGAAAACACTCCTAATAGTAATAAACCTTATTCTTTTTTCTTTTTTTTATAGTTGTAATGGTAATGTAAATGGAAACTAAAGCCTAAACAGTGCAAAAAGTATTGAAATAGTAACTGGTGTGGAAATTTAACAGATGTTAACTTTAATTGTTCAAGGACAAGTGAACTGTCTAAATTTACTAGTCTGGACTTAATAAATCAATGTTTGCCTCCATATATCCTCACCTATTAGTTAATCTTGACTATAAGTCAAGTGCTTAATTTCAAACACTAAAAACTTCTCTCTTTTTTATCAACCAATGACCACATTTTATAATAAACATGGACCACAATTGGTTGGCATCGTCAACAAGTTTACAATTAGTGATGTTGGTGATTTTAGCAAAGCAGATTGCAGGGGCGGCACAGTGTAAAAAATAGTGGTACAGCTCGTGGTTGCCAGACTCGCGTTTCAAATTACTTGTAAGGACATTTTCACAGATATAGCAAATATACAACCCCCCCCCCCCCCCCCACACACACACACAAAAGTGGTACGGCCATGGCCGACCGTCTGCACTGCCCCTGGATTGTTATCTTAACATTAAATGATAGCATTACAAATTTATTCATAGTCTAACCAGTTATCAACATTTACTGAATGACTGAACCAATCAAAGACCAAACAACTGACCAAGAAGAGCAAAATACATCAATGTTAATATTTTATTTACTTGGGTTTTTTTTAGTTTCACTTGTCTATGGACAACCATTGTATAATAAATGTAGTTGTCTGATAATATTGTATATATGGGTCGAGCATGTCAGGCATACTAATTTCATTTGTTTTAAGTGTTTGTATTTTGAGAAACCAAACAGAGAACAAGTGATTTTCTCTCCTTTCCTTTCTTTCTCATTTCTGAAAGCACCAATCTTTCAATCACTTTTGTCATCCAACTCGAAATACCAACTTTTTTTTTCAAACTGCAAGTCTCTGTGAGCTTAGTGAGGCCACTTTGTGTAGGCATGTGCTCAATAATGGCTTCTGACATTTGGATGCCTTCTCAAAAATCTTCAACACTCCCCCAATCCCTTAGTCATACTCATTAATGCAAATGGACAAGCTAACTTTGTGACAAGGAAGTCTTATGGATGCTCCCATAGAGGATGTTTAGGCAGTTATGTGTCAGGGTGGTTACTTGATAATGTAAGTCGGAGAAGAACGACAGAGTTGTCAAAAGAGGTATTGCAGGTGAAATTCAAAATATGATAGCAAGAGACAGGCAGGTGATGAATGAGAAAAATTAGTGAAAGTGTGAGCCAACCTGTGAAATCTTCTGGTCAACTAGCTAGATCTAAGTTTAATGTCACAACTTTTATTTGTTTTCAAAGATAACAAATTTCTTGCATTTAATTGCAGAAAAGAGGTGTGGGAAAAAAGAAGAAGAAGAGAGTGAGAATCATGGCATAAATATGAAAAATATACAAACATACAAATACACAAATATAAATACATGGTACATTTTTTTTAACTTGAATAAAACAACACAAACACATTTTCTTAGGGAAAATCTCACCTTCCACTGATGGGATTTCTCTCTGTGGGTACATGTCGCTTAAAAATAAACTGTTTATTAGGGTGGATTTCCCCAAACCAGTTTCTCCTGCAAACAGAATACAATAATGTTAATGCTAATATGATGTCCATAAAATAATTTATTCAGGAGACAAAGTTGATATCAAAACCACCCCATGCCGTAAACTGTAGGACTGTAATAAAAAATGTTTCATAGTTGGATTTCCTTCCTTCCATTATCTGTCTCTCATATGACACTATGCCTCAATTCTATTTATTACACCGAGGTTGAAGAGATACCCTTGTGATATAAATCGTCTCTCACAATGTGAAATATGCTTTTTGATAGATCAAGACCTCTGATCAGGTGATTGACTGTGTCACACAGTACAACTACACATAGATCTTCATGCAAAAAGTGTGCACATGGTTCTTTTGATTCATATTTTTATAATCAGAAAAAATCTTCCGGTCAATTCTTATAATTAATGTTAGCCAAATAATTTAACAAAATATACATTTTAATACTTTTGTTTAGCCTTAAATACATTTATAGTGTTGTTTTGTGTAAACATCATTGATAGATGTGTGGTGTAGAAATGCAGTTTCATTGATAAACAGCTAATTCAAGTAACCACCACATGATGTCATTATGCTAAATTACATCATTTCGGTAAGCGACATCACCTTCCCCAATCTTAAGTCTTGGTGAAATAAACAAAATACTATATACTCGTTCCAGAAAGAGAAAATTTATATTACAATTCATGGGAACTCATTTAGTATTCCCTATAGCCAAAATGTTACAATTATATTCTATTGCTAAAAGGATCAATTATTAATAATGTTCAATAACTGTTCTGGGAAGCAAATCATCTGATGGTTTGTGAGATAAAAATTCAGGACAGAAGTCTTACACCTACAGTACGCGAACCAACCATACTTGCGTCTAGACGGCAACTCCGACCAAGCTAGACGGCGTCTAGACTAGTTGAGGAAAAAATTGAAAAATTTCTCTTACACGGTTGATCGGCGGTCACTGCGAACGTGCACGAGCTACTTGATTTGAGCCTCTGACCTTTTTCTTGTTGTCAGTTACCGCTATGTTGTCGTTACACTACGTTATGAATTAAAAAAACTAAATTATATATTTATTTCACGTGGGGTTTTTTTTCTTCAAAATCGCGATATACGTGTTTACAAGGCATTCGCACTACACTGAAAATAATAACTAAATAATACATTTATACTGACCATTAACCCTTATAAATCGTTTAAAGGGAAACGATTACAATAAGCAAACAATAAAAAGGAGTGTATGGAGAAGGGAGAGTTCTTCGGTTTACTAACAAAAGTGAAATCGAGGGGAAAAGGGGGAAAAAGAAAGAATAAGCTTGGTTTTGTGTATGTGATATTTGGCAGAGCAGGAAAGTTCATTTCATTTGTGAGGGGAAGTCGAATCTGTTTTAACGTTTACTGTATTTAAAAAAGTAAAATAAATAATAATGAAAACAGAAAGTGAAAATAATAAAATAAAAATGTTTTTAAAAGGGGGGGGGGGGGGGGATACTGCGAGTTAGATGGGAAATTAAAAAATATATAAATATTTAAAAATAATAATGTTTGCTTTTGCCTACGTGACAATTGTCATGGGCAGCTATGGATGCCGTCTTATTTGTCTGAGGAGAGCAGGTTTCCAGGTCCGTAGGAACAATATCTGGGGGGAGGGTGATTTCAGCATCCATCGTGTGGAAACGGGACACAAAGTCATATTTTTACCTTTATTCATTTTCGTCCTCTAGTACAAGCAGGGCGGGCTGTAACACACACACACACACACACACACCGGTCCACCTCATTTCCCACAGGCCTGTGATGTCGAATCTGTTCGCCGGTGTTACAATGTTTTATTTTTTTATTTTTTTGACCAATAAAATATGACATTACATATACGCTATTTGATCCACGCTAAGTCTATTAGTATGTTTTATGATACTTTTCCATGTGCTGCCACAAGTTTTGGGGCAAATAGTATATTGTAGCATTTACTTATTTTCCGTGTGTCTTCGTTAAATTTGTCAAGTCTGCTTTGAACTTGCCCCATGTCCATGTTGGTGTCCCCTACAGTGATTTTAAATTTCATATTAATCAATATATCTTTTCAACTTGGCAAGATGATTGGGACGGTGCGGTTGCAAACAAAATGCATTCTGTCATGCCAGTCCTGGTAGAGTGGCAGTCATCCTACAGGCGGTGCAGGAAGGATGAAGTAGTCTTGTGCCGTGCTCGCATCGGCCATACATATTTGACGCATTCATGTATTTTAAAGGACACCCCCCCCCCCCCCCCTTCTCCTCAGTGTGAACATTGTCAGTGTACACTGACTGTGCACCACATTTTGGTCGAGTGTGATCATCTCAAGCCGACAGAAATGTTTTAGAATCTTTTAAACTCCATCCAGAATTAATTGTAAAGTTTTTAAAACACTTCTATACAAAGTTTTAAAATATAGTTACCTTGATTTATGTATTATATTGTACTTTTCCCCCACAGCTCCTTACACAGTGGTTTTATGTAAATATATATATCATGTTTTCATATACATGTTTGTTGTACTTACCATTTGTAACACCCAATAGCCGATGTGTATTTTTGTGCTGGGGCGTCGTTAAACATTCATTCATTTATTCATTAAATTTGTTAAATTGGTCAATAATAATAAAATGTGCCTACAAAACTATGTTTCATTGTATGTTCATCGCCGAATCTACCAATGATCCCAACTATCGCTAATCGTTTTCCTCTGCGAGCTGCTTTGTTAAATAAATGTGTTTGCCGTGATTTCCAAAAGGCACATGGGTACAGGTTTTATCTGTAGCTGTTGTTGTTGCAGATATATTCTCTCTAGCACCCATTTACCTTTTCATCCACTAACTATACCAATATTACCTGTAAACGTGTACCGTCGATTTGACCATTGATCACAACGATCGCGGGGTACATGTTGTTTACGAACTTTGTTAAATAAATGTGAGTTGGCGTGATTTCCAAAAGGAACATGGGTACAGGTTTTATCTGGAACTGTTGTTGTTGCAGATGTATTCTCTCTAACACCCATTTACCTTTTCCTCCACTAACTATACCAATATTACCTGTAAACGTGTACCGTCGATTTGACCATTGATCACAACGATCGCGGGGTACATGTTGTTTACGAACTTTGTTAAATAAATGTGAGTTGGCGTGATTTCCAAAAGGAACATGGGTACAGGTTTTATCTGGAACTGTTGTTGTTGCAGATGTATTCTCTCTAACACCCATTTACCTTTTCCTCCATTAATTGTACCAATATTACCTGTAAACGTGTACCGCCGATTTGACCAACGATCACAACGATCGCGGGTTACATGTCGTTTACGAGCTTTGTTAAATAAATGTGTGTAGGAGTGATTTCCAAAAAGAACTTCGGTACAGGGGCTGTTTGTATTACAGCTATATGTATATTTTCTTTTTCTATGACTGTTGTTGTTGATATCTCTCTCTACTGTTGTTTGTTTTTTGTGTATGTATACATTTTTTTTCAATGTTAATCCATACAATTTGATTTGGGGAAAATATTCCGGGTTTTTTTTATTACTATTATTATTATTTTTTTTTTTTTTATGTCAAATATATTTACTTTACAAACGATCGCCAGTCTGTGATATGCTTAGTTAATATGTAAATGTGTGTTGGCGTGATTTCCAAAAGGAACTTTAATATATCTAGTGCTAGTGCTGTTATTGTTGCGGATCCGGTATAGTCCCCCTGTTAATTTGATCCATACAATTTTATTTTGGGAAAACTTCTTAAGATTTATTTCATCCACTGGTTTATAATATTTTGATTTATTTTCTTCTTTTTTTCAGGCATTACAATAAGTACAAAAACTAAATAATAAAAGACTACGAATAAGAATCTGGTATATTTTGGGTAAAATTCCATGTCAGTCCCATTTTTATCCAATGTTATATTACTATCAATGGAATAAATGTTAATATCCTAAAAGGTACCGACATAATAGTCCTCATTCTCCCACTTTTCCAGTTACTCTGTTCAAAAGGCCGGAAATGTGATATTTTAACACCTGAAATTCAAACTTTTCTCAGGGCAGCATGTTCAGACCGTGAAATACATTTATTTTCATCTCCCAGGCCAATGAACTGACACCATGCCCCCCACCCACTCCACCCCTTTCAAATACACCTCGCGGTTATTGTTATATCTCTCCCCCACCCCACTCCCCCAAAAACTCAAAATATCTCCACTTCAATTTTATTATTTATAAATATATATCTAGTAGGAGAGGAAGGGGAAATGCAATGGACTGAAATATGCAATACATTTAGTCTAATTCAGTCAAACAAGTGTACACAAGTGTACAAGTTGGGCACAAATTTAGAGGGTTCACCAAAAATAAAAATGCAGACAGTGGTCTCAAATTTTGTTCGGCAGTAAGAACCAAAATTGTTCTGAATGTGCAATTTAAATATGACTTGACCTGACTGAAATTTTAAACGGGAGTGCTTTCATAATCAGGTTAGGTCAGGTCATAGGGTTTAACATGCTCATTCAGAGCAAGCTGTTTTAGCGCACGCCTGTCATGGGCACAGGTGCCGGCCTCAGCTGGCTCCTCCGTCCAGGACAGGAAAGGGTTGGGGTGGGTGGGAGAGGGGACTGTCTGCACTGGCAGGTGTAAGAGAGTAGCACGTCCAATCGGTAGCAGGTGGAGGTGGTTTTGGTGCTATGGCATTTGGAATATCCTGTAGGATTAAGCCAAATTGAATGTAGGAAATTTGATGCATTTTTGAATGGTCCGCCTAAATAGAAATGGTGAGCTATATATATTTTTGAACTTAGTATGCCGAGAGTAGCACGTTACTGGGTACCTAGTTGGTGTTGAGATGTCTCCCAAGGTTGCCCATAGTGGCCCTTAAAAGGGCCTGATCTGTTCAGAAAAGGAAATATTCACTTGGTTTCACACACACACACACACACACACACACACACACACACACACACACACACACCAATTGCCACATTCAGTAAAAATTGTAGGCATTAGGACAAATATTGTTAAAATTGCAACTGATTCAAAATTGTAAGTACAAAAATGCTAAATAAATTTAACAATAAAAGTGTACACAATATTTCAACTCAATATCTTGAGGCATCGGTTGAGTGCTCGCTTGCGGTGCTTGGGTCGCAAGATCGAACCACATCGGTGTATCCATTCACCTGATTGGGTTTTTTCTCGTTCCAACTAGTGCACCACATCTGGTCAAAGGCTGTCATATGTGTTTTCCTGTCTGTGGGAAAGAGCACAAAAAAGATCCCTTGCTGCATTAGAAAAAAAAATGTAGCGGGGTTTCCTCTGATGACAACATGGTGTTTGACATCCAATAGCATATGATCAATGTATTCTAGTGGTGTCATTAAACAATATACTTTAACTTCTAACAATATAAAGTACAGATAAATGTTCATAAAAGGTAAATTTTTAAAGAACACCACAGTAAAAACTAGTAATATAAACAAATATTATGTACCGGCTTCGGTGGTGTCGTGGTTAGGCCATCGGTCTACAGGCTGGTAGGTACTGGGTTCGGATCCCAGTCGAGGCATGGGATTTTTAATCCAGATACCGACTCTAAACTCTGAGTCTCAATGGGTAGGTGTAAACCACTTGCACCGACCAGTGATCCATAACCGGTTCAACAAAGGCCATCGTTTGTACTATCCTGTCTGTGGGAAGCGCAAATAAAAGATCCCTTACTGCCTATCGTAAAAAAAGAGTAGCCTATGTGGCACCAGCGGGTTTCCTCTAAAAAAATAAAATAGTGTCAGAATGACCATATGTTTGACGTCCAATAGCCGATAAGATAAAACAATCAATGTGCTCTAGTGGCGTCGTTAAATAAAACAAACAAACTTTATAAATATTGTTTTAACACAAAAATAACTGCGATTTGGCTTAGATGATAAAACGTTCTCAAATTCATGTCAGCTTTTTCTTTGACCTACAAGCCCAAATCAAAACTAAAACAATGTCTATTTCTCAAGCAGCTCGTGCGTCTTGTATCAGGGACAGTTCTAACAGATTGTCTGGGTCACCATAATGGATCAAGTACTAGCCAGTGTGCTGTTCGACGATTAGTCTTCGCAATAATTATTATCTTTTGGATATAAATTAATAAATTAATTGTGCTAAATAATACTAACTACATTTTTAGGGGTGATTTTAAAAAGTCAATGCAATAATTTGAATAAACAAAATCATGGGCTCCGTTTGTTTTGATGTTTAATCTCCCCGGGCAGTATGGTCTAATCGTGTGTGTGTGTGTGTGTGTGTGTGTGATTAGATGACGTCACACTGTTGCAGCATGCCACCTTCATTGTATGTGACAATCAGTTGAATCGACCGTTGCCAAGTATGCAAATCGGGCCAGTTGTTCAAAAATTAATCACTGTGTAACCATTAGTTAAGAGAAATTATTAAAACAATTATTAAATGACTTCAAAGAACAACTGAAAAATATATTAAAATTTGACTTAGAACAGCATAATAAAAAATATATTAGGTAGGCCCCTGCGAAGCTTC